>NC_081353.1:10917774-10950943 GCF_029784015.1 Lycium ferocissimum
TAGAGAGTGCTCATATCCTTTTACATCGTTACTGAGTTTTGGAGTGGGCGATTTTAAGCAAGTCTTCCCCCTGAATCTGAGCATCATCATTTGATTAAGGCATATTTACTGGTGGGGTGGTGGTAGGGTGAGAAGTGCTCATGGAACTGGAGGAGGGAAAGTGGGCCAAGACTGGAGGAAAGGATGGATTAGCAATGACGGAGATATGGGGTGAGTAATTAAGATAAGGCATTTGTGTTAGTGGAGTCTTTCAAGTTTTGACCGTTAGTAAGCATAAGACTCAGATTGATGAATTGTTAGAATAGGTTAGACAACATGGTTCATGGCCTAAAGATATATGTAACTACAAAGATTAGGATACATACCTGATGTGTGAATGAGCCTTTATCTGTATGTAGCAATTCTAGGATAATATCTATGATGAAGTGTTCATTAAACTTTATGAGAATATGGTGCTATCACAGTATAAGACATACAACCAAATGTACAAGATTGGGTAGAATATTATTCAATTTACGTCATATTTTAAATAAAGAAATTATTCTAGCCAATCATTGAAGGATACTTATGCAATCTTAATTATTCCCAATTCTAGCATGTTCCTCTCAAAGTGCTCTCTTACTAAGGATTTTGTAAAGATGTTTGCAGTTTGCTTATCAGTGGCACAAAAATTGATTGAAATAAGACCCTTTTCAACATTATCTCTCAAGAAGTGAAGTCTTATATCAACATGTTTAGTTATTTTATGATGAACAGGGTTTTTAGCAATGTTAATGACACTAGTGTTATCATAGGAAATGGGAACACAGTCAATTTGCCTACCAAAATCTTTTAATTGTTGCTTGATCCATAGCAATTGAGCACAACAAGAAGCAGCCACCACATATTTTGCCTCAGCAGTAGATAAGGCTATATAATTTTGCTTCTTAGTGGACTAGGAGACTAGATAGGATCCAAGAAAGTGTCCCATACCTGTAGTTCTTTTTCTACGCACCAGATACCCTGCATAGTCTACGTCAGCATATCCATCCATGTTGAAGTTACTTCCTCGCGGGTTTCTTAGTCCTAATTCACTTGTTCCTTTCAAATATCTCAAGATCCCTTTGACTACCTTTAGATGGGATTCTTTAGTATTGGATTGAAATCTTGCACAAAGTCCCACACTAAATACTATGTCAGGTCTGCTAGCCATGAGATACAAGAGAGAGCCAATCATGCCTCTGTATAGTTGTTATGGCCCGTATTTCGTGCGTTCGGACATTTCGAGGAAGCCGTGGAATATTGAAGGGTAAGACTATTATTTGAATTATGTTAATGTGCAAGTTGGTTATAAAATCATTTATGAACAATATGGGTATGGACATATGGGGAAAGCCAAGGGTAAAAAGGGAAATTCGCAAAGTGGCACTATGGTAATATTATGGAAAACTAGGGGCAAAATGGTAATTTCACAAACAACTCAAGAACATTCTTGAAAGGGCCATATTGGCCATGTGGAAAGAAACAAAAAAGATGAGAAAAGATGACAAATAAGTCATCTTTGCCACCAAATTAAGAAAAATCTAGAGATGGATAGGTGGCCACATAAGATTGGGGGAGACTATATATATATATATATAAAAGGGAGGACCAATTCATCAATTTGGAGAGTTGGAGAGAAAAAAAAAAAAAGAAGAAACTTTGGAAGAAAAACAAAGGGCCAATTTCGGCCAAGCTTGGAGGCAACAAGAATCTTGGAAAAATTTCTCAAAAATTATTCTCTAATAGTTGGAAGGTCCCTAGCAAGGAGAAGAGGTCATTGGAACAAGTAGAACATTTATTGTTGCAAGATCAACATTCTAGCCAAGTGGGAATTAAAGAAAAAGGGTAAAAATTTAATCTTCTTTTATATGTTATGTATGGTTGTGTATGTTGTGGTGTGTAGGAGTGAATGAAACTCATGAAAATTATGAAAATATGGATGTTGAATAGTTGTCCGTGTATATGTAGTTGTGGCCGTGTGGTCATAGTGTGATTTGGAAGAGAATGGATTAATTCTATGTAGTATGTTAGTTGTTGTTGCAATGTATGGAAAAGGATGGAAAATTATGAAAATATGGGTGTAGTTGTTGTGGCCGAGAATGTTATTGTGTGGTAAGCTATGATGAGTTGATTTCATGTAATATTCTAGTCGATGTCGTTGCGGATTCTATGATATTATATGAAGGTTTAAAGGGTTGGAACGAAATGGAAATTGTTTGTAGATTGGTGGAGAAGTTAATGTAATATTAGTATGCTTCCTTATGTTTGTATGAATATGATGTTAGCAATGCATGGTTTTAATATGGGTTATGAATCTAGAATAAAAATGTGTAGTTACACTTTTGTTGAAGTTTTCGGGTAGCATTAAATCATTATGAATATTGTGAGGGTCGTTGAAATAATTAATGGTATTGTCGTTGATAATGTTGGCCGAGTGGAATTCTCGGGTTGTGATTGTTGTATTGGCCGAGTTGTATTCTCGGGGCGGCGAATTTATAGGGGAGATGCTGCCCAAATTTCTGTAGACAAGTAGTGAATTAAAGATTTGAATGCTAAAAGTCCACTATTGATAATTGGTAAACATGACCATTTGTAGATTTTGGAGAAAACGGGATTCGAATTTGGAGAAGCTTAAGAAGCGGAAAAGGTATGTAAGGCTTACCTTTCTTTCTCTTGGCATGTCCTAGATGTGATAGGCTTGATTTGGACCTCGGGGACAACTCTACTCTTAGAATCCGAGTCCGAAATTGCCCCTTTTTCTTTCGGTAGAATTGAATCGAAATATGTTACGCTAATTGTAAAAAATTGTTCAAACGTCTAGAACTTGAACAAATGGGACCCGAATACCTTAAAACTATCACGAATGATCCATTATGAAGTGTAAAATACCACGTTTGGGTTCGTTACCTCATTTGACCCGAGGTGGGCCCACAATCCCCGAGACCTAATTATATTGTTCTATTTGCCTTATTTCCGTAAGATAATTAATGGAAACCTTTGACTATTGTTCCGAGTTTGATATAAGTATTTGGTAACTCGGATATGAGCATTCGTTCGACTATTCGATATAAATGCTTCTCGAATGATTCGATTTAAATATTTTGATAAGTATTCGATGTAAATAATAAGTTTGATATAAGTATTCAAAAATAAATATTCGATATATATGTGTTCATAGGTATTCTGAATATTTTGATATAAGCATATGATAACTCCGATATAAATTATTCGATGTAAATATAAGTATTACGCTATAAGTATTTGGATATGAGTGTGCTATTCTAATATGAGTATGCTCTAGTTAATGTTCTCCACGTACGATCTCGGATCGCTTAAAAAAGTCCGAAGAGGTTTCGTATTTCAAACGCTCATAACTTCCCGATATTAATTTGGAAGAACCCGAAATTCGTTTCGAGCTTCGAATGTCGGAAAGTGTACGTATTCATCGAGTCCGGATTTATGTGCATATGGTTTCTCACGACTCTGCTCGTGCAAGGCTCAATGTATCTGTTCACTGCGTCCCGGGCCAGGATCTGTTATCGTGCGCATGCCTCTGTATATGTATCTGTTCACTGCGTCCCGGGCCAGGTTCTGTTATCGTGCGGGTTCCATTGCATTGTTCACCGCGTCCCTCATAGGCGGGCCGGGCTCGTTTATGTATATGATATTATGATCCGATGATATGGGGACGGTGGCCAGGATGGCATATGATCTGTCTGTTCACCGCGTCCCGTACTAGAGGGCCGGGTTCGTTACCGCGTCCCTCACCGGAGGGCGGGATCTGTTATCGCATATGCTTATGATAATATATGATCCGTTATGCATAATACGTGGTCCGAAAATAAGCATTTTGATATTCTGGACAAGGTCTGCATTTTTTTTGTACTTCTGACTCTGATGACGATTTTGTAAGTCAGACTTCTCACATCTCTCGATTTTGATAAGGCTCGCCTATTATGCCTCCATACTTCTGATTTTGATTACGAATCTATCGATATATTTACGTACGTACGGCTCCCTTCACGGATCCGTCACGGTGTACTTTTGTACGTACGACTCGATTACGAATACGTCCGATATAGCTTACGTACGTCCGCGTACGATATAAGACATCATCGAGGTATGTTCGTATTTACGTCCGATATATGACATCATCTTAGCATTCTCGTACGTTCGATATTCCGTCCGATATATGACCTCGTCGAACGTTATACGTTTTGCACTCCGTCCAACGTGTGACATCACCGGTGCGCTCTCTATGTTTTCTCGCACCTCTTCGGACATGCGATCCGTAATTGTAAAATAAGCATTTTAGTACTACGGGACTTACTTACCTTCTCGTACTCCTTCGATATATGAGACGGTATGTCCGGTTTGTGTACGAAAAATAAGCGTACGGTATTTTGACTAATGTACTTATCTTTTAGTCTGTTTGTTTCGCTTATGGTTCGTTTTTTGTATTGCATGCCTTACATGCTCGGTACATTTTCCGTACGACCCCCTTCTTCGGGGTCGCGTTTCATGCCACGCGCGTACTCCCGGATTTAGCCAAGTTATTATAGAAGATGTTCCGGCGAGAGATGGCAAACTCCATTCTCTCGGAGGGTCGCCAAGTCGAGTTTGTTTGTTATGATTTCCGGATGTATGTTAGAGACTTTGCGGACAACGTCGTGGGTGTTGGTTGTCGGTCATAAGCGGCTCGTCGGCCGATATGTTCGGTCCGTGTTATGCATTGAATTTTGTATGATTATAAATTTGTTCGATTTGAAGGCTACGAAAGAATATTTCGAAAAATTTTGCTATGTATTTTATCTTATTTGATTTAAAAAAAAAAAAGTGATTTTGTATGCAGTAAGAGTCTGAGGGTTCGCTCGGCCCTAGGTAAGGGTCGGGTGCCCATCACACCCTAATAAGGTTAGGGTGTGACAAAGTGGTATCAGAGCAGGTCTGTCCTAGGGGTTGTCTGCAAAGTCGTGTCCGGTAGAGTCCCTCACGTTTATGGTGTGAAGCGCGCCACATTTATAAAGGAGGCTACGGGCATCTAGGAATTGTTGACCTTCTTTACGTCATAGATCGTGCGATAGAGCCAAGTCATAGGAGAATGAAATAAGAAATTCCATCCGTAAGCCTTACATACGACGGAAGGAGGTAAGTGTGGATACATTTGACCAGTTACCCGAGACCGGCAGTTCCGGATGGCAAGAATGTGATATGAAGTTGTATACTCGTAAGGTATTGATGGCATTCGCGGTGTACGATTTCGGATAATAAGAATTTGTGAAGGTGATATGGAAGATTGAAAAGGGCAAAACGGTAATTGCACAAGAAAGGACGTGTTACGAAAATGCCTCGGAATCGTGAAAACTTTGACTCGGCTCCGCATTATGTAGTAAAGGGCATATGAGGAAGTGGACGCGATTATATCAGCATTAAGGCACCAAATCCCACCAAAGTTTCGGGGTTAAGCGTGCTCAGGTGGGAGCAATTTCATGATGGGTGACCCCCTGGGAAGTATGCCAAAATTTTCACAAATGTTGATCCAAGAAACAAATGAGAAATTAGAATGTACAAGATGGTTGGATACCATAAAAGGCCACGTAGCACGCGACAGGCCAGACCAGAGAAGAGACAGAAAGTACGTCACGGCTCTGGAATTTGGATAGGCTTGAATAGAGTTTGGAAGTATTTTTGTGGGCTAGTTAATAGCAATTATATATGTGTATGAATGCATACGATATCTCATATGTGATCGTATCGGAGGGTAAGTAATTCCCAGCAACCGGTGTGGGGAGCCATTAAGCGAACAAGGGCACCGAAGTTCAAGTAACGAGAAACGATATGGTACAAATGTTGTAAGATAAACTATTATTATTTTCCCTATGGATTAAAAATTGGGAGAGTTTTAGTACAATAATATTTAGAAGAGAAAGCGAGTGAGTATATGGAAAATAAGGATATCGGAGTGTCGGAAGAAAGCGAAAGGTAAGAAACATGACTAAGCAAAGCCCGAGAGAAATCACCGGCAAGGTATGAGACTATATGAATTAATTCAAAGATAGGCACGTGAAAAGAATAAAGTATGGTGATTCTACAAGCTAAGTTTGTAAAGAATAAGGGAGAATATGATAAGACTTAAAGGATGTTTCGGATGAGAACGATTATTATAGTAAAAGTACCAACACTTGGAAGTTTGGAATTTTTTAAAGAAAGAAAAGAAGCAAAGCCTATGAATGAAATAACGAGAAACAAACGCCAATGCAAAGGGTCAAGGATAAGTATACTTGAGTCGAGATTGGGGTTAAGGGAGCAAAGGAAAAGGGTGTAATGAGGATTTAGAGATGTAAGAACGACGAGGTCGAGTGAACTTGGATCATAAGTTACCATAAGTGCATGAAATACGTAAAAAGGGCTCATGTAAAGGCCGAGGAATTCGATTATGAAGGAAGCAAGATGAAAGATAAAGAACGGGCATGAAGGAAAGACCGATGATAAAAGTGACTCCTCCCGAAATGCTACAAGACCCTATAAGATTAGTGGAACATTCGAGGACGAATGTTCTAAAGCGGGGGGGGGGAGGATGTTATGGCCCGTATTTCGTGCGTTCGGACATTTCGAGGAAGCCGTGGAATATTGAAGGGTAAGACTATTATTTGAATTATGTTAATGTGCAAGTTGGTTATAAAATCATTTATGAACAATATGGGTATGGACATATGGGGAAAGCCAAGGGTAAAAAGGGAAATTCGCAAAGTGGCACTATGGTAATATTATGGAAAACTAGGGGCAAAATGGTAATTTCACAAACAACTCAAGAAAAAAGGGCCATATTGGCCATGTGGAAAGAAACAAAAAAAAGATGAGAAAAGATGACAAATAAGTCATCTTTGCCACCAAATTAAGAAAATCTAGAGATGGATAGGTGCCCACATAAGATTGGGGGAGAACTATATATATATATATATATATATATATATATATATATATATAAGACATACCAATTCATCAATTTGGAGAGTTGGAGAGAAAAAAAAAAAAAGAAACTTTGGAAGAAAAACAAAGGGCCAATTCCGGCCAAGCTTGGAGGCAACAAGAATCTTGGAAAAATTTCTCAAAAAATTATTCTCTAATAGTTGGAAGGTCCCTAGCAAGGAGAAGAGGTCATTGGAACAAGTAGAACATTTATTGTTGCAAGATCAACATTCTAGCCAAGTGGGGAATTAAAGAAAAAGGGTAAAAATTTAATCTTCTTTTATATGTTATGTATGGTTGTGTATGTTGTGGTGTGTAGGAGTGAATGAAACTCATGAAAATTATGAAAGTATGGATGTTGAATAGTTATCCGTGTATATGTAGTTGTGGCCGTGTGGTCATAGTGTGATTTGGAAGAGAATGGATTAATTCTATGTAGTATGTTAGTTGTTGTTGCAATGTATGGAAAAGGATGGAAAATTATGAAAATATGGGTGTAGTTGTTGTGGCCGAGAATGTTATTGTGTGGTAAGCTATGATGAGTTGATTTCATGTAATATTCTAGTCGATGTCGTTGCGGATTCTATGATATTATATGAAGGTTTAAAGGGTTGGAACGAAATGGAAATTGTTTGTAGATTGGTGGAGAAGTTAATGTAATATTAGTATGCTTCCTTATGTTTGTATGAATATGATGTTAGCAATGCATGGTTTTAATATGGGTTATGAATCTAGAATAAAAATGTGTAGTTACACTTTTGTTGAAGTTTTCGGGTAGCATTAAATCATTATGAATATTGTGAGGGTCGTTGAAATAATTAATGGTATTGTCGTTGATAATGTTGGCCGAGTGGAATTCTCGGGTTGTGATTGTTGTATTGGCCGAGTTGTATTCTCGGGGCGGCGAATTTATAGGGGAGATGCTGCCCAAATTTCGTAGACAAGTAGTGAATTAAAGATTTGAATGCTAAAAGTCCACTATTGATAATTGGTAAACATGACCATTTGTAGATTTTGGAGAAAACGGGATTCGAATTTGGAGAAGCTTAAGAAGCGGAAAAGGTATGTAAGGCTTACCCTTTCTTTCTCTTGGCATGTCCTAGATGTGATAGGCTTGATTTGGACCTCGGGGACAACTCTACTCTTAGAATCACGTCCTTAAATTTATCCCTTTTCTTCGGTAGAATTGAATCGAAATATGTTGCTAATGGTTGGAAAAGTTGTTAAACATCTAGAACTTGAACAAATGGGACCCGACTACCTTAAAACTATCACGAATGATATTATGAAGTGTAAAATACGTAAATTGTTACGCCACCTCATTTGACCCGAGGTGGGCCCACAATCCCCGAGACCTAATTATATTGTTCTATTTGCCTTATTTCCGTAAGATAATTAATGGAAACCTTTGGCTATTGTTCGAGTTTGTTATAAGTATTTGGTAATTCTGTTTGACTATTCGATATAAATGTTCCGATACGGTACGAGATATTTAAATATTTTGATATAAGTATTCCGATGTAAATATTCGGCATATAAGTATTCAAAAATAAATATTCTGATATATATGTGTTTTGACATAGATTTGAATATATTTTGATATAAGCATAACTCCGATATAAATTATGAGTGTCGATGTAAATATTCGATATAAGAGTATTACGATCGTATTCTAATATGAGTATGCTCTATAAGCCTTAATGTTCTTCACGTACGATCTCGGATCGCTCAAAAAGTCCGAAGAGGTTTCGTATTTCAAACACTCATAACTTCCCGATATTAATTTGGAAGAACCCGAAATTCGTTTCGAGCTCTTCGAATGTCGGAAAGTGTACGTATTCATCGAGTCCGGATTTATGTGCATATGGTTTCTCACGACTCGCTCGTGCAAGGCTCAATGTATCATTCACCGCGTCCGGGCCGGGATCGTTATCGTGCGCATGCCTCTACGTATATGTATCCGTTCCTTTGCGTCCGGGCCGGGTTACGTTATCGTGCGGTTCCACCGCATTGTTCACCGCGTCCCTCATAGGCGGGCCGGGCTCGTTTATGTATATGATATTATGATCCGATGATATGGGGACGGTGGCCGGGATGGCATATGATGCGTCATTCACCGCGTCCCGTACTAGAGGCGGGTTACGTTACCGCGTCCCTCACTGGAGGGCGGATCCGTTATCGCATATGCTTATGATAATACATGATCCGTTATGCATAATATAATGTGGTCCGAAAATAAGCATTTTGATATTCGACAAGGTGCATTTTTTTTGTACTTCGACTCGATGACGATTTTGTAAGTCGACTTCTACATCTCGATTTTGATAAGGCTCGCCTATTATGCATCCATACTTCGATTTTGATTACGAATCTGTCGATATATTCGTACGTACGGCTCCGTTCACGGATCCGTCTGGTGTACTTTTGTACGTCCGACGACTACGAATTACGAATCCCGTCCGACACGCCCGTACGTCCGACTCGATTACGATATAAGACATCATCCGATATAGCTCTGTACGTCTACGTCCGATATATGACATCATCTTAGCACTCTGTACGTTCGATATTTCGTCCGATATATGACCTCGTCTGAGCATTATGTACGTTTTGCACTCCGTCTGACGTGTGACATCACCGGTACGCTCTGTATTTTTTGCACCTCTTCGGACATGCGATCCGTAATTGTAAAATAAGCATTTTAGTACTCTGGCTGACTTACTTACCTTCTGTACTCCTTCTGATATATGGACGGTATGTACGGGTTTGTGTACCGAGAAATAAGCGTCGGTATTTTGACTAATGTACTTATCTTTTAGTCCCGTATGTTTCGATTATGGTTCTCGTCGTGTCTTGCATGCCTTACATGCTCGGTACATTTTCCGTACTTGACCCCCCCTGTCTTCGGGGGTCGCGTTTCATGCCACGCAGTACTCCCGAGATGATTAGAAGTTATTGTAGAAGGTGTTCCAGCGAGAGATGGCAAACTCCATTCTCTCTCGGAGGGGTCGCCAAGTCGAGTTTGTTTGTTATGATTTCCGGATGTATGTTAGAGACTTTGCAGACAGCGTCGTGGGTGTTGGTTGTCGGTCTGTAAGCGGCTTCGTCAGCCGATATGTCGGTCCGTGTTATGCATTGAATTTTGTATGATTATAAATTTGTTCGATTTGAAGGCTACAAGAAAGAATATTTCTGAAAAATTTTGCTATGTATTTTATCCTATTTGATTTAAAAAGTCTAGAGTGATTTTGTATGCAGTAAGAGTCTGAGGGTTCTCTCGGCCCTAGGTAAGGGTCGGGTGCCCATCACACCCTAATAAGGTTAGGGTGTGACAATAGTTTCTATTCAATGGCTGGACCAGGTTCATCCAAATCAAGCTTTGCGACAGTAGCAATGGGAGTGTCAATTGGTTTTGCCTCCTCCATTTTGAATCTTTTGAGCGACTTTGGCATACTTTTGCTGATGGATCATTATGCTTATAGAGGTTTGCTTGATTTGCAATCCCAAGAAGAGATTTAGTTATCCCATAATATTCATTTCAAATTCACTTCCCATCAGTGCTGCAAATGCTTTGGACAATGCCTCGCTTAGTGCAGAAAAGATGATGTCATCCACATAGACCTGCACAATCAATAGGTTCTTTCCTTTTATTTTCAAGAATAGTGTGTTATCAATGTTACCTCCCGTGTCACCATGTGCTAGGAGAAACTTTGATAGCCTCACGTACCAGGCTCTTGGAGTTTGTTTAAGCCCATCGAGAGCTTTATTGAGCTTGTAGACATAATCAAGATATTCAATATCTTTAAATCCTGAGGGTTGTTTGACATACACTTCCTCTTTTAAGAACCCATTTAAGAATGCACTTTTCACATCCATTTTATAGGGAGTAAACTCCATGTAAGTAGAAAAGGCTATGAGGAGTCTGATTGCTTCTAACCTTACCATTGGAACAAAGGTTTCATCATAGTCTATACCTTCTTCCCAATTATAACCTTGATCCACCAATCGTGCCTTGTTCCGTATGACTATTCCATGCTTATTTAGCTTGTTCCTGAACACCCATTTGGTTCCAATTATTGTTCTATTATTTAGTTTTGGTTCAAGGTGACAGACTTCATTTCTTTCAAACTAGTCAAGTTCTCCTGCATAGCTACAATCCAGTCTGTATCTTGCAAAACTTCATTTACTTTCTTTGGTTCAATAACACATAGAAAAACATTAAAAGCACATAGATTCTTCAAGCTAGATCTAGTTGTTACTCCAGAGTTTAGGTCAGTCAGGACATTTTCAATGGGGTATGATCCCTGATATTTGTATCCTTTTAGGGCTATCCCTTGAGAGTTTGCATCAGTTTCCGTTTGGTGATCATTTGATAGATTAGGCTAATTCAGATTTTCATCAAGTGTTCCCCTGTCTGAGTGCCCAGCTCTTCACTGGTTGATGGACCTAGTTCATCATGTACCAACTAGATCCTCACTTCTTGGTTGACTCAGTATTGTGGTCGACTCAGTATTGTGGTTGAATGTGGGATCCTCATCATCATCCTGTACTTGTTTCTCAGATAAGACACTGAATTAGTCAAAAACAACATACACATTTTCTTTTATACACATAGTCCTTTTGATAAAAACCCTATAGGACTTGCTGTTGTCTGAGTAGCCCACTCCTTCATCACTTCTGGCATCAATCTTTCCTAGAGAGTCCTTTCCATTATTATGAATGAAACACCTACATCCAAAGGCTCTTAGGTGGGAGATGTTTGGCTTTCTTCCTTTAAGTATCTCATAGGGTGTCCTTTTTAGAAGTGACCTAGTCATGCATCTGTTGAGTATGTAGCAAGCAGTATTGATAGATTTAGCCCATAAGTTTCTAGCAATGTCACTAGCTGTAAATACCCTTCCGGTCATTATGGGATATCAGGACTCCGTTGGGAATTTCGAGGAAGCGGGTGGATTCATGGGGCGTCTTTTTGTATGTGTGCATGTTTTGTGTTGTGTTTTTGAGGCCTTGGATGAAATGTGGGGTGATAGGGGGAAAACTGGACAAAATCGAGCTCACTGCCCAAAATGAGCCGCTATGGCGGTAGGAGTACCGCTCCGGCGGTACAACTGTGGCGATACTCGGACTGCTGCCAGCGGCCATCCATTTTCCTTGGTGGCCGTTGTAGCGGGCAATGTACCATTATGGCGGTATCGCTATAGCGGTAGATGGACCACCATAGCGGTCATAGTGATTTTGTGGTGTGACTCGACCGCTGTAGCGGTCGACGTAAAACAGTAGCCCGAATTTTATATACTTAGTTTTATTTTCTCTTTTCACAAAATACCAATACACTTCCCAACAAGCACCTAGAGAGAATTTTCAAGTTAGGGCAAGATAACCTTGAGAGATAAGTTCCATTGCTTTTCATTCTATCATTCCCTTCCCCTTCATTATTGTAATCATCTTCATGGGTCTTTAATGGTGAAAGTGAAGTAGAAACCCTAGAATGTCAACAAACCTTCTAAACTTGATGGGTTGGGGTTATTATCGCTTATTTATCATTTAAATAGATTGATTAGTTTCTATTTGTCATAAATTGAACATTTAAAATCATAAACTATGTGATTTGAGACCTAGGGTTCTATAAAAATGGTGTGTTTGCCATAGAAAACTGTTTGTAATGGAAATATTGATAGAATGTTGTATAAATTGATGGTAAATGAATACTAGGGACCTTGATATGTTGTTTATCACCTAGAAAATCATCCACCCTTAGAATGAGGGAAGGGAAGGGTATTCTTGCTTTGGTGTTTGTAAATTGAGCGGGGAAGTGTGACTCATTGAGCCTTCGATTTTTTAGACCGTGAACGTATTAAGGCTTTGAGGAAAGGAAAGGTCAGTTAGTAACTGCGTGTTCCGGCTCTACTTTGAGGTAGGTTACGGTTACTTAAGTTAGACTTTGGTTAGTTGATTGTATTTTGTGATCTCCTTAGGAGAAAGCATGTCTAGTTTTCATGCATGGTATTGTGTGGCTAAATTCCTACGTGAATGTGATTGAGTGATTGTGTAGGCTCCGTGCCATTATTCCTGTGTGATTGAATCTACAGTGGATGTGTTGTGATGAGAAGCTAATATAATCTTCTCAAGGGTATTGTGACATGAAATGATGAGTTGATTGTTGATACTGGAAAGGTAAGAAACACTGTTCTGTAAGAGGTATGGAAAGGCACTCTTGTGATATGGGCTAGTGGTCCGAGGATCGTTCCGAAAATGAGAGCTACTTTGATATGTTCTGCAATCAAGGTTCGGTCCGAGGCTGAGGTTTGTGCTCGGGTTCGAGGAGTGGATCCGGAACGGGTGGTACATGGACACCATAGGTCCCCTGCAGGTCATGGCTACTGAGCTAAGACATCAGCTAGCATGTATGTACAGTGCGTGCGGTTATTGTGGTAAATTTATTTTCATTGTGACTTACGTGATTATGATGCTTGACATCTTGGTGATTTGATTGTGATTGTTCTTGGTTGACTTGCTGTGATTTATTGATATTCATGACTATTGACTGGCTTGTTTTATTCTATTGATTTTACGAAATCTGCATGATACTAATCTTAATCAGCCTATGATATCTACCGGTATATAGTATTTGTACTGATACTACCTTGCTGTATTCTTTGAGTGCAGATTATGATATAGAGTCCGTTGCTCGTCCTCACATCTAGTGTGGAGGATATTTGTTGACAGATTTTGGAGTGAGCTTGTTCCCATGCCAGGCTGCCCGAAGATCTTCTTGCTATGATGTCTTTTCATACTTTGGACATTATGGATTACTTACTTGTTAGACTTCAGATTCTTAGACATGTTTTTAGCTTAGAGTCATGTACGATGACTTTCGGATTTTAGGGATTGTAATAGTTAGAACTTCAGCACTTATTTCAGTATTTATGGTATGACTTATTTTGTTCTTTGATGTTTGAATGTGTAATACTATTTATCTTGGTTAATATAAAATCGGATTGAATGAATAAGTGTCTCGTGTGTTGGTTCGCCCACTAGGATTTAGATGGGTGCCAGTCATGGAAAGTTAGGTCGTGACAAAGTTGGTATTAGAGCTTTAAGTTCGTCGATCTCATCGTACAAGGACATGTCTAGCAGAGTCTTGTAGATTGGTACGGAGACATCTGTACTTATCTTCGAGAGGTTGCTGGACACTAGGAAAACTCCCTTTTCTTTCTTCTTTCGTGCTACTTGATTCCATTTGGTATCTCTGTGATCCAAATTGGTATCGACTATCCTTCATTCTCTCGCATGGATAGAGAACACGCGCGGCAGCCTGACTAGGTAGAGGTGGAGGCGGAGGGCCGGCGAGAGGGGAGGCCCCAGCTGGGGGCGGCATCCCAATCGTTGACCCCTTGCCTCCAGTGGTTCCTAATGAGGGGAGCGAGAGATGCGAGCGCACCTACCCGGCCGACGACAATACCGGTTCCACGAGAAGCTGCCGGTTGCTAAGGTATACCGAGATCTTTATGGCACGGTCTGCATTGGTTGCATGGGTTAGCATAGGCCGGAGCTATACCAGCGAGTAGGGGCGCAGGGGTAGCAGCCCCAGATCCGGACAGAGCACAGGCTCCGAGGGTTCAGCATGCAGCAGCGGTGGCACCTCGCTTGGATGAGGTTTCGGGTTTTGAGGCCTTCAGAGGCCGGTTGCGGGGGCCGATGATGGTGGTGAAGAAGCATGATCTCGTTTGGCGGTTCACTAAAATGAAGCCTCCTGTATTTTATGGTACTGAGTCGGAGGACGCATATGAGTTCATCATCGACTGTCATGAAAGGCTCTATAAGATGGGGGCCGTGGATAGGTACGGGGTAGAGTTTGTGACCTTCTAGTTCTTGGGTGATGCCAAGCTTTAGTGGATGGCTTATGTGGAGTGTAGGCCAGGCGGTCTCTCTCAGTTAACTTGGGTTCGGTTTTATTCGTGTTTACGGACAAGTACGTTCCGCGTACTGCGAGGGACGAAGGAAGAATAAGTTCGCTACTATTGGTCAGGAAAACTCATCTGTTGCTGTGTATGAGTCCCATTTCCACTCCCTTTCTCGTCATGCTCTTCAGTTGCGGTCCACTGAAGGGGAGAGGATACGGCAGTTCGTGAAGGGGTTGAATACCAGACTGAAGTTATCGGCTCTTCAGCTTGTAGCCAATGGGGCTTCATTTCAGGAGATAGTGGAGCATGTCTGTATCGTTGAGGGGATTAGGCATGAGAGTTATGCAAGGCAAGTTGAGAAGAAGGCCCGTAAGGGTGGGATGTTCAGTAACTCCTTCTCGAGGGGTCAGAGTTCGCAGGTATAATCTGGGCGTTCGGTTTAGTCCGCGATGCAGGTGTCAGCTGGGGGCCCATCAGGGGAAAATTATCAGGCTTCCGATCAGCATGGAGGCTACACTACTTTATCAGTTTCTGTTCAGCGGCCTACGCTGGACCGTTCTTGCTTCGAGTGTGGTGAGATAGGGCATATTAAGAGGTATTTCCCCAGACTTAGAAAAAGTGGGCAGGGAACTCAGTATCAGACTCCCTGAGCTCCATCTGATCATATATGTATTATCTATTCCAACAAATAATACAAAAGAAGGAGGTTTTTCAATCCGAGATCTAAAAACATATCTATCTGTGGCACCAGTACTAAGTACGCTATGGTTCGGGGCTTTAGCAGGTCTATTTGTACCAGATCGAGGGGGTAAGAATTACGCACTGGTAAGGTGGGGCAGCCACACTGAGGGTAGGGGTGGTGCCCAGCCTAACCGAGGTGGTCCTCAGGCAGGTAGAGGTGTACAGTAGCCCAGCAGGGACGGGGCTCAGACTGGTAATGGTAATCACGGTGGTTCACAGGCGACAGGGGGGCGCGGTCATTTGTACGCCTTCCCAGGTAGACCCGAGGCTGAGGCCTCCGATGCAGTTATCACAGGTACTATCTCCGTTTATGACCGTATGGCTTCTATTTTGTTTGATCCGGGTTCTAATGTTTTCTATGTATCTACCTATTTTGCTGTAGATCTAGATATGATGTGTGATACTCTTGATACCCCTATTTTTGTGTCTACTCCTGTTGGAGATTCTGTGGAAGTGGATAGCGTCTACCCTTCGTGTGCAATTTCTTTTATGGGGTATAGTACTTAGGCAGATTTAATGATCTTAGACATGGTATACTTCGTTGTTATTTTGGGCATGAGTTGGTTGTCCCCGCATTATGCTATACTTGATTGGCATTCTAAGACTGTTACACTAGCCATACCCGGGGCACCTAGTTAGTCCCCTCCTTAAGAAAGTAATATCCTTTGTTCGTGCTAGGAAGCTAGTAGAGAAGGGTTGTTTAGCTTATCTGGCACATATTCGTGATACCAATGCAGATACTCCATCCCTTGATTCGGTTCCAGTGGTATGTGAGTTTGCGGATGTGTTCCCCGCGGACTTGCCTGGTATGCCATCGGATCGTGACATTGATTTCAGGATTGACTTAGACCCAGGGACTCGTCCTATCTCTATCCCACCTTATAGGATGGCACCAGTAGAACTCAGGGAACTGAAAGAGCAGTTGCAAGATCTTCTAAGTAAGGGGTTTATTCGCTCGAGTGCCTCTTCGTGGGGTGCTCCTGTGTTGTTTGCTAAGAAGAAGGATGGATCTATGCGTATGTACATTGATTACCGTCAGCTGAATTAGGTAACTGTCTGAAATAAGTATCCCATCCCCAGTATTGATGACTTATTTGACACTTACAGGGAGCTTCTGTGTTCTCTAAAATTGATTTGAGATCAGGGTACCATCAGTTGAAGATTCGGGCAGAAGATGTTCCTAAAGCCGCTTTTCGGACCAGGTATGGCGTTACACCTCGAAAAATTTTCCGTTAACGTACAGTGAATAGACTAACGAAGGGTACGACGTATACGATGTTTTGATAAGTGAGAAATGACATTTGATGATTCTAATCGAGATTTCAAAGACATTCGAGATAGGATAAGAAAGTTGTTAAGGAAAGCAAGGTATGTATGGTGTGTCGGGCAAGATTTACGAGTATTGAATTAAAGATGGCTTAATGACATTTTGGAGAAGGGCTATAACATCCCTTAGATTGTTAATGAAGTGTTAAACAAGTGTTAAGAAGGTTCCATAAGGATTAGAGATCAAGCGGGGTGACAAGAACAAGTTTCGGGAAGTTGTAGATTGTACGGTCCTTTATACGGACCGTATAAAAGATACGGCCCGTATATCTGACCGTATAACTTGCCCAGAATTGGGGTCTTCACTGGAACCATTATACGGTCACACATACGGACCGTATAAGTTATACGGACCGTATGTGTGCCCGTATAACTTGGTCGGGATAGATTTTTAAGTTTAAATAAGGGACCCAAGTTTATTTCTCTCATTTCTCATTTTCTCTCCAACACTCTCCACACCTCAAGAAACCTCTAGAACTCCCTCCACACTCCATATACAAGAATCTAAGAGAAATTGATGATCAACTTCATCAAACTAACAAAATCAAGTGTAGGAGACACATTAAAGTTCATCCAAGTCAAGAAATCCCATTGGAAGTGAATTAGGGTTTTGGTGCAAGAAGAGTATTTTTCACTCAAAGCTTTTTCCTACACTATCTAAGGTGAATTTTATGGTATTTTCATGTTGTTTAAGGTATTGAGAAGTTGAGACACTTGGATTGTAGAAGGAAATGGGAAATGGGTCATGAATGTAAGAATAGTGTCATTGTTGAGTAGAGGCTTGGATTGAGTTATGATTATTGATATGTTGTGAATGTAAGTATGTTATGAATGACATTTAGAACATGGGATAAGCATTATATGTGAGAAAATGCAATAGTAAACTATGACCATGATTATGGAGGAATTGAAGTGAAAATGTGAAATGTGAATAACGTAGATGAATGATGATTGTTGCTTATAATATTGTGAGTGTTGTTATGGATGTTTGGGAGTTGATATGTGACATGAGAAAAGTTGTATAAACAAAGGAGATGCTGCCCGATTTTCTCTAGCTTTAGTAAGCACGTTCTTATAATCGATTAGCTAATGTTAATACGAACTTTTTTGAAGGTAGAAACGCGAGCATCGAAGGAGAACAATCAAGCGATAGAATTGTTAAACGAAAGAGTTATGTGAGGCTAGTCCTTTCTTTCTAAGGCATAAATCTTATGGCATGATTTTCCCTCCTTATCCATGAATTTTTCCTACATTCCGAAAACTAAGAGTCTATGATCATAAATAGCCATATGAGATAAAGGTAAGGGATACATTGTGAGCATGATAATGATGACGATGAGTCTATGACTATAAGGAGCTACACATGTATAATATAAAGAAAAGAGGTAAGACACGACTATGATAATGAACGATGATGATGAGTTTAAGTCTAAAAAGTCCTAAAGTAAGATATGATGCCTATGAAGTTAATGATTCTAAGTATGGTTCCATTGATGCTTTTTCTTGTGTACACTCACCTTAAAATGTTGTTCCCCTCAAGGTGAGATGCGACGATTATGATCACTCCATAATGTAATCGAGGGTCCACGACCACATGTCACCCCGATATCGCCATAGTTTCCTTCTATGTTCTATGTATGTTTTAATGATAGATGTATGGAAATGCCAAGGATGATGTTGATTTCATTTGTGTATTTTTATGTATATGTATGTATGTATGCATAGCATCGAGTCCCGGAAGGGCCGAGTACGGATAGCATCGAGTCCCGGAAGGGCCGAGTACGGATAGCATCGAGTCCCGGAAGGGCCTAGTACGGATAGCATCGAGTCCCAGAAGGGTCGAGTACGGATACTATCGAGTTCCGAGAGGGCCGAGTACGGGTGATACCGAGCCTATATGGCTGGGTACGTGGATGTACTGTATTGTAAGTTATATTATGTGTAAGCAGGTGAATGTAACAAGTGTATCTCTAAGAGAATAAAGGGGTAAGTACGTATGACGAATGTTAAAAAGTATTATGAGAAATGAACGGTTATTTTATCTTACGCTATTTCTCAAGCTCTTATCATGTTATTATCCACGCCTTACATACTCAGTACATTGCTCGTACTGACGTCCGTTTTCTTTGGACGCTGTGTTCATACCCACGGGTAGACAGGGAGACGACCCAGATTCATAGGAGCTTCTAGCAGACTTTGAGGGCACTCCATTGTTCCGAAGGTGCCATTGATTAATTATTTTGTATACATATATGTTTTGGGCACGACGGGGTTGTGTCCCGTCCATATGTCTAGTACTCTAGTAGAGGCTCGTAGATACGTATGTGTGGGTAGTATGGTCCCACAGTTCTCATCGTATGTATATATATTATTTTGATATCTGAAGGGCTTATGTATATAAAGTGAATATGTTTCAAGTGAAAATAGTTTTCTATGATTATGAGCATAAGAAATATGAATGAACGCAGGATGAGTAATAGAATGAGTGGTGCTCGGTGGTTAGCCCCGGGTACCTGTCTGGCCCTAATCGGGTCGTGACATATGGTCACTATGAATTCTTGGTTATGTCTTTTGAACTTACAAACGCCCCAGTTGCATTCATAGATTTGATAAACAGTGTGTTTAAGCCCTATTTAGACTCATTCGTAATAGTGTTCATTGATGGTATCCTGGTGTACTCTAGGAGTAAAGAAGAGCATGAGAAACATTTGAGAATTGCTCTTGGAGTATTGCGAGAGAAGGAGTTGTATGCTAAATTCTCCAAGTGTGAATTCTGGTTGTTTTCTGTGTCTTTCTTAGGGCATGTTATTTCGAAAGAGGGTATTACGGTGGATGCGCAGAAAATTCAGGCAGTCAAGGAATGGGCTAGGCCTACATCACTGATCGAGATCCGTAGTTTTGTGGGTCTGGATAGATACTATAGTCGGTTTGTGAAAGGGTTTGCTTCTATTGTTTCTCATTTGACTCGTTTGACTCAGAAAGAGGTACCGTTTCAGTAGTCCGACGAGTGTGAAGAGAGCTTTCAAGAGCTCAAAATATTGTTGACCACAGCACCGATTCTAGCATTGCCCGCGGAGGGCAAGAATTTTATTATTTACTGTGATGCTTCACGTTCTGGTTTGGGTGCTGTTTTGATGCAGGAAAAAAAGGTGATTGCTTATGCTTCTCGACAGTTGAAGGTGCATGAGAAGAACTATCCTACTCATGATTTAGAGTTGGAAGCGGTGGTGTTGTTATATCCCGTATGTTGTACATTGGGATAATTCGGATTAACTATGGTAAGTTAGGGACAAAACCATTCCGGGATACAAAGTCGGGATTTTTGACCTTCGATTTTATTTTAAGACTTAAGTTGTTCATAAATTTGTTGGCATGGAACATTTAGGAAAATTTGGGACCAAAAGTGGAATAATTGGAAGTTGGAAATCATGCAAAATTTTGGCCCTTGGCCGTGTGGTGTTTGAAATGGTCCCACACATTTTGTGGCCAAATTTAATTGGTCCAACCCATGTGTGGGCCATGGACACTTGTATAATATATATGAGAGAATAAAAGATGACTAAGTAGTCATCTTTCCCATTCCCATACTTAGAAAAAAAATCAAGAAGTTGAAGAACAACAATATCAACCATTCGGCCAACCCTTGAATTTTCAAGACCAAGATTTAGCCATCCAAAAATTATTTCTTCCTAGCAAACCCACTAATTAGAGGTCCCTCATTAACGTGGAGTTGTTGTTTGGGGCAATAGATCACTTGTTTTCATCCTAGCTAACCCTAGCCAAGTTGTAAAGTTGAAGGGAAAAGGTAAGATTTAATCTTGTTTTATGTGTTATGAATGATGTATGCATGTTGTAGTATGCCAAAATGGATGAAAATCATGAAATATGGCATGTTGGAGGTGAAGTCAGTGTGTGATGTATGGCCGTGTGTGTGTGTTGTGTTGTGTGGGAGTAATGAATTAATTCTAGTTAGCATGTTTTGATTGTTGTAGTGTGAAGAGAAGAATGAAAATCATGAAAGTTAGTTGTGGATGTGTTGGCCGAATATGGCTTGTGAAATGTAGCAAAGAATGGATCAATTCTATTTAGTATCTTGATTGTTATTGTTATGTGGATTCTATGTTGGAAATGAGGGTTTAATGACTCAAGATTTATGTTGTAATTGTATGGGCTGATTTGGAGGTTATTGTGCATTTGATGTAATTTGTATATTTATGAGAATGACATTGTTAGAGGGTGAATTGTTGGTGCAAATCATGATTTGAAAATGAGGAATGTGTTATAGTTGAGGTTCTCGGGTTTGGGGCAATTTCGGGTGAGTTGGAGTATCATTTGGGATGTTTGAAATATTGTGTGAATTGTTTGAAATGTTCTTGAATGTTGTTGGTATGAGTTCGGACTAGTATTTGAATGTATAAGCATTGATGTTGGCTTGAAGGTAAGCCGTTGAATTGAATGTAATAAATGTTGTTGGATTATGTAGAAAGGGTATCTAATGCTAGAATTCGTTTTGAATTGATTATTGATGTTGCTAGGTTGGTTGTTGGTGTTGTTGTTGTTGATTTGGCCGAGTTAAATTCTCGGGGTTGGTCTATTTACAGGGGAAATGTCGCCCAAATTTCGTAGAATTAAGTGCTAGTTTGGAGTTAAATGCCTAAACGTCTATAGCTAATATTTGATATCCGTTGACGTTGTATAGACCTTGGAGAGCCCGAGGCATAGGTTGGCATTAGCTTGAGTTGGATTAGCTTTGAGAGCGGACGAGGTATGTAAAGCTCAGCCCTTTCTTCTTTTGGCATGCCTTAGTTACAAATAGGCTATGACACGAGCCTCGAGGAAATTCTACTCTCGCGATCCGAGCATGTTTATGATTCTCATTTGTTTCTTGGTCTTTGTATGCTTGATATTATGAAATATTGGCCCTTATGTCTTTGGAATATTTGATTTTCAAACGTTGCATAAAAAGTTTTGTTTTTAAAGAGTTCCGTAACTACGAACGACCGTAACTTTCACAGAAAGGCTCGGATTGCCTTGATATGTTCGTAGGAGATTGTATGGTGTATGATGATTATGTTTTCCATAGGCGGGCCCGACTTGGGTCGACACCCATCCATGGGCCCCGCGACTTTCCTTTATGTACTTCTGATGATTTTTGAAAGGATATGATGTGACTATTATTCCGATTCTAAGTACGATCAGTTTACTTATCTTTTGAGTTTATAATAATGATTCGATAGCATATAATGACTTAAACTTTCATAGGCGGGCCCGGATCGGGTTGGCGCTCGTCCGTGGGTCCCGCGACGTTCCTTTGTATGGTGCTAACGAATTTTTGAAAGAACTTAATATGACTATTTCTCCGACCCTCGAGTATGATTATATACTTATCTGTTGAGTCTGAAATGAGAATTTTTATGCATGTGATTTTGATACGTGACTATGATTTATGAAGTTCGGTTTGATATGTTCCCGAGTAATATTCGGAAGAACATCTGATTTGACTATTATCTTGGGTTGTAAATAATAGTTCGCTTTGATTATACTGTTGAGTCTTTGTAAGTGTTTTTCATTGCATGTGACTTCCCACGATTCTGTTCGTGCATTCTGTTATTACCTCTTTCACTGAGTCCCGGGCCGGTATGTTATCGCGCGCACTATATGATATTCTGGAGTATGATGTGTCCGGTTCGCCGAGCCCCTCCGCTATAGGGCCGGGTACCGTGTATATGTGATATTGCCGCTGGATTTTTGATCGCGGTATGCGACATTGCCGCTGGATATTTGACCGCGGTATGTCGGGTGATATTGACCGCGGTATGTCAGGTGATATTGACCGCTGGATATTTGACCGCGGTATGTCGGGTTTCGGAGATATGAAATCTCCTGGAGTATGATGTATTATGGCGCCAGTGACGGGCGGGCGACCATATTCTGAGATCCCTATGCATGATTTGTATTTTGGAAAATAAACACTTTGGTATTTTGGATTTGCACTTACTTTCTGTACCTCTGTTTCGATTATGCCTATTGCATTCCATGCTTTACATACTCAGTACATATTCCGTACTGACCCCCTGTCTTCGGGGGCTGCTTTTCATGCCCGCAGGTACAGACGTACAGTTCGGTGATCCGCCAATCTAGGACACCTATTCTGCTGTTGGAGAGATCCCTTTGTTCTGGAGCCCACATTTTGGTATATATTCGTTCGTTGCATATGTATTCGTTTGTTCGGGCACGGCGGGGCCCCGTCCCGCCATATGATTCTCGTTGGTTTGTTTGTGGTCCGTAGACGTATATGTGGGTTGTGCCTACTTCCGTACGTGTGTGTTTGTATGTTATATGTTCCGGGCGATCCCATTCGCCGTGCGCCTTTGTCGACTTGCATTTGTATATATTTTGGGCCGTTGCGCCATTTGATAGCCTTGCTTGAAACGATATATATATATATATATATATATGTATATATATATATATATATGTTTGCGTTTGAGACAGTTGAGATAATCTGAGACAGTGTCTGACATTTGTATACGCTTAAGCCATCTGTATGTGATTTTGTATGATAAGTGTGTTTGTGTGCCCCGTTCGGGCACTAGTCACGGCCTACGGGGTTGGGTCGTGACAGGTGTTTCCGTTAAAAATCTGGAGGCACTACTTGTATGGTATCCATTGTGAGGTATACACAGACCATCGCAGCTATGCGAGATGTGTTCACTCGTAAAGATCCCTCGAACTCTAGACAATGAGACGGATGGAACTACTGAAAGACTATGACATCACCATTTTGTATCACCCTGGTAAGGCTAATGTAGTAGCTGACGCATTGAGCAGGAAGTCGGCTATTATAGAAAGTCTGGCTCGTTTGATCTCTTTTGACCGTCCGTTGGCTAGAGAGGTGCAGACTCTGGCTAACAGTTTTATGAGACTGGATATTTCTAACAAAGGCAAGGTGTTGTCTTGTGTTGAGGCTTGGTCATTATTTTTAGAGCAGATTAAAGCTAAACAGTTTGAAGATGCTAAGCTATGTAAAATACGTGATAAGGTGTTGCGTGGTGAGGCCAAAGAGGCCGTGATTGATGAGGAGGGCGTGCTGCGGATCAAAGGGCGAGTGTGTGTGCCACGTGTGGGCGACTTGATTAAGACCATTCTGACAGAGGCTCATAGTTCGAGGTATTCTATCCATCCTGGTGCCACTAAGATGTATCGTGATTTGAGGCAACATTACTGGATGAAGCGTGATATAGTAGAGTTCATTGCTCAGTGTCCGAATTGCCAACAAATGAAGTATGAACATCAGAAACCTAGGGTTACGTTGCAGAGGATGCCTATTCCTGAGTGGAAGTGGGAAAGAATAGCCATGGATTTCATGGTGGGCCTTCCGAAGTTGCTAGGGAAGTTTGACTCTATCTGGGTTATTGTTGACAGGTTGACTAAGTCTGCCCACTTTATTTCGGTGAAGATAACTTATGATACGAAGAAATTGGCTAAGGTTTACATTCGAAAGGTGCTTAGACTCCACGGGATTCCTATCTCCTCCGTGTCCGATAGGGGCACCACGTTTACATCCAGGTTTTGGGAGTGTTTGCATGAGGAGTTGGGTGCGAAGTTAGATCTTAGCACAACCTTCATCCCTCGACCGACGGCGTCCGAGCGGACTATTCAGGTTCTTGAGGATATGATTCATGTGTGTGTGATAGATTTCGGTAGGCATTGGGATCAGTTCTTTCCCTTAGCCGAATTTGTTTACAATAATAGCTATCACTCGAGTAATGATATGGCCCCATTTGAGGCATTGTATGGAAGGAGGTGTAGGTCTCCTATTGGATGGTTTGATGCATTCGAGGTGAGACAGTAGGGTACCGACCTTCTGAGAGAGTCCCTAGAGAAGGTGAAGGTGATTCAAGCAAAGCTTTTGGCAACGCAGTAGCAGCGAAGGAGTATGCGGACCGCAAGGTCCGAGATCTTGAGTTTCAGGGGAGAGCAAGTCATTGTTAAAGGTCACACCCATAAAGGGTGTGATGAGGTTTGGGAAGAAGGGAAAGCTTAGCCCGAGGTACATTGGTCCGTTTGAGATTCTCAAATGTGTGGGAGAGGTAGCTTACAAGTTGGCTTTACCTCCGGGTCTATCAGGCATTCATCCGGTGTTTCATGTGTCGATGTTGAAGAGGTACCACGGCGACGGTTCCTATATTATCTGTTAGGATTCGATTTTGTTAGATGAAAATTTATCGTATGAGGAAGAGCCCGTTGCTATCTTAGACGGGATGTTCGCAAGTTGAGGTCCAAGGAAATAGCTTCTGTGAAAGTTCAATGGAAGAATCGACCAATGGAAGAAGCTACTTGGGAGACAGAGGCTGATATGCGTAGCAAATATCCTCAGCTTTTCCCCGAGTCAGGTAACTCCTCTCTAATTTTCTCACCTTTGTCATTCGGGGACGAACGGTGTTTTAATTGGCATCTGGTGTAACGACCCTGTTATATCCCGTATTTTGATACATTGGGATAATCCGAGTTAGTCATGATAAGTTAAGGACAAGGTTGTGATTTCTTCCGATTTTTTTAAAAGTGCATAAGTTGCATATTCATCTTTTTATTGGTATGGAGTGTTAAGGGTAAATTTGGAATAAGAAAAAATTTGGGGTTAAAAGTGAATTATGGAGGGTTAAGCATTTCATGAAAATTAAGGGCTAGAAGTGAAATTTTGGAAACTTGTTATTTCATGAAAATGGCCATATGTGGCCATGTGTGTGGTGTGGGCCATAGGCCACATGGATGAGTCTTATATGTGACATTAGATGATCAAACAAGATTAGAGTTCATCTTTTCAACACTTAGAATATTCAAGAAGCTTGGAGAAAAAGGGCATGGAGCTCACGGCCAAGGAGAGAAAAATGGAAGTCCAAAAATAGCCATCAAAAAAATTATTTTTCCTAGCATTCCTACCAATTGGAAGGTCCTTATTAACATGGGATGATTGTTGAAGCAAGTAGAGTGCTTGTTCTTGAAGTTTTCATCCTAGCCGTATGGAGAAAATGGATGGAAAGAGGTGAGGTTTAGCCTTCTTTACATATTTTCATAGATGTTTGTACATGTTGTGATATGTGGAAAAGAATGAAATTCATGAAATATTGCAAGTTGAAGTTGAGCCGTGTGTGTGTTGATTGTAGCCGTGTGGTATGTGTTGTGTAAAAGGAGTGATGAATTAATTGTATTTAGCATGTTTGTGTGTTGTTATAGTGTGTAGAAAATGAATGAGACTCATGAAATTATGTATGTTGAGGATTGGCCGTATAGGGGCTGTTTTGAGTAGGTTATGATGAACAAATTTTATTTAGTGTTTTGGATTGTTGTGTTGTGGATTCAATGATGCAAATGAAAGTTTAATGGTTCAAATTGAGGTTACAATCGTGTGTGGGCTGTGTTGAAAGCTAATGTGAATTAAATGTAATTTCTTGTATTTATGAAGATGATGTTGTTAAAGTGTGGATTGTTGGAGTAGTTTATGAGTTTGGAAGAAAGAAATATGTTATTGTTGTTCATGTTGAGTTGGGAAGGTTTCGGGTTCCATGGTGTATTGTTTGGATTGTTTGAATGTTGGGTGGATTGTTTGAAGCATTCTTGAATTTTGTTTGAATGATCTCGGATTAGTATTTGAATATGTGAGCGTCGATATTGATTTAATGTATGTAGTTAAATGGAAGGTAAATGAAATGTCGTCGAATTATGTGGATGAAGGTTGTTAATGTTAGAATGCGTTTGAAATTACTTATTGATATTGTTGGAATGGTTGTTGGTATTGTTGTTGACAATATTGGCCGAGTTGAATTCTCGGGGTGGTTGAATTTATAGGGAAAATGCTGCCCAAATTTCTGTAAATAAAGTGCGAGCTTAAAATGGGATTCCGTGGTGCCTATGACTAATGTTTGGTGTCTAATGACGTGTTGTAGATTTTGAGAAGCCGAGACTTGAGTTTGGATTAGCTTAGGAAGCAATCGAGGTATGTAAGGCTTACCCTTCCTTTCTTTTGGCATGTCCTAGACGTAAGTAAGCTATGATATGTTATGAGCCTTGGGGGCAACTCTATTCCGAAGTTCCGAGCATGTTTATGATTCATATTTGCTTCTTGATGTTGGCATTTTAATATAGTCAAGCTATGGTTTACATGTCTTTTGTATGGTTGGATTTCAAAAGTTTCATAAAAAGCTTTGTTTTTTAAAGAGTTCTGTAACTACGAACGCCCGTAACTTTCACATATGGTCTCGGATTGCTATGAAACGTTCGTAGAAGTTTCTATAACGAGTTATGAGTTATGACTTTAACTTTCATAGGCGGGCCCGTATTGGGTTGACGCTCGTCCGTGGGTCCAGCGACTTTCTATGTTTGGTTCTAACGACCTATTTTTGAAAAAGCTTAATGTGGCTATGCTTCCGAATTCCAGTATGATTACTTATTGTCCGTCGAGTTTGAAATGAGGATTTTTATGCATATGATTTTGATACGTAACTATGATTTCTGAAGTTCTATTTGATCTGTTCCCGAGTGACGTTCGGAGGAAACTTGATTTGACTACTGTTTTGGCTTTTGAATGAGGGCTTGTTTGATCATTCTGTTGAGTCTGAAATGAGGATTTTTATGCATGTGATTTTGATACGTGACTATGGTTTCTGAAGTTCGGTTTGATATGTTCCCGAGGGATATTCGGAAGAAAATCTGATTTGACCACCGTTTTGGCTTATAAATAACGATCTCCGTTTTGATTACTCTATTGAGTCTTTGTGAATGTTTGGCATTGCATATGATTTCCTACGATTCGCTCGTGCATTCGTTATTACCTCTTTCGAGTCCCAAGCCTATGTATCGTGCGCACTATATGATATTCTCGAGTATGATGTGTCCGGTTTGTCGAGCCCCTTCCGCTATAGGTCCGGCACCGGTATGTGTGATATTGCCGCCGGATATTTTGACCGCGGTATGTGTGATATTGCCACCGGATATTTTGACCGCGGTATGTGTGATATCGACCGGGGTACTTGACCGCGTACGTGTATACGTGACATTGGCCGCCGGGTACTTGACCGCGGTATGTGTGTATGTGATTTTGACCGCGATGTGTGTATGATGATTTTGTGATGTCGGTTATGATCAGTCGGTTAATGCCAGCTCATATGATTTGTTCTATTTTCTCTATATATGAGACAGAAACGTTTTACAAAAGAAAGCTAAGCATTCTGGCATTCGGATTATCACATTTGCCTTCTGTACCGCCTATGTATGATTTGTACTTCAGGTGCAAGCCCTTGGGTATTCTGGATTTTTATGCTCATTTTCTGCACTCCTTACTTTGGTTATGACCTCGTCTCGTATGCCATGCTTTACATGCTCGGACATATTCCGTATCGACCCCTTTTCTTCTGGGTCGCTTTCGTACCGCGCGTGTACCCACGGATGAGTAGATGACGTTAGCAGAAGACGTTCCAAATTGGCGAGCTCCATTTCTCCGGAGGCTTTACGCCGAATCCGAGTGCTTTTGTATGGTATCTAAGATGTTGGTAGAGACTTTGCGTAGTGTCGTGTGTGTGATGTGTGATTTGTAAGCGGCTATGTGCGACGTATTATATGCATTATGTTACGAACTTCATATGTTTACGATTTCAAATACGATGCTAGTTTATTTGATTTGACAAAGATGAAAGGCATGTTTGTTTTCGAAAAAAATTTCATTATGTGCTTATGTCATGTTTTGTGGGCCCGTATGATTATGAGTATTACGAAAGTCACCGGGTTCGCCGCCCCTAGGTAAGGGCCTGGTGCCCATCATGCCCTATCGGAAATTAGAGTGTGACAAATTGGTATCGTAAGCGCGTCCTAGGGTTGTCCGCAGTCGTGTCCGCAGTAGTCTCATGGTGTCAAGGCGCCACATTTATAAACGAGGCTACCGGGTATTTAGGATGGTTACTCTTCTTCACGTCGAGAGATCGTGCCACAGAGCCAAGTCATAGGAGACGGACTCCTTACCCCGATTTGTGATTGTACCGAAGAACGATAATAGAAGAAAGTGATTGATGATGTTGGAAGTCACAAAGTACGCAGGTAAGTAAAGGTATGAAAGATGTATGTTGGGAAAGATATTGAAGTTGCGATTGAAATACAAGTTGAAGATTAAAAGGGAAAGGGAACAAGAAAGTGTAACGGGTGCAGTTTAAGCTGGGCATACAAGGTATGTTCATTATTTTCGTACTGTTGTTAATGTTGGGATCCCTGTGAGGCTGTGATATGATATGATATATATATATGTATGTTGGCCCCGTATAATCGTTGGTATTTCCTGCGGTGTTTTGAGATAGTAAGAAATATAGAGGAAACTCGCTGAATTTTCCCTAAAATAAAAAAGAGAATGAGATACTGGGTCCGTGATATGCTTTGAAAAGGTGTGTCAATATAAGGGTAAGATTTGGCCAAGTTGCAAGTACTACTGATTTTGAAAAATAAGTAAATAGCCGAATTGATGGTAACGGTAATCGGAGGTCGATAAAAGCCGATATGGTAAAAAGAATTTGGAAAAATGGTTCGCGATATTAAGAGATGATTTGGAAGAGGTTGGAAAAGAAAAAGAATGGTCAAGTTTGGAAAGTGTCAACATAATGATATTTGGGGAAGAAAGAAAGTCGACAAGATGAAAGGCAAAGGGATCGTGATGGCGGTAAAAGTTGCCGCCTAATGGTAGACCGGAAATACGAAAATATGGCAAAATATAATCGGGTGATAGTGTAAGTACGCCCCTAAAGGGGGGAAGGATGTTATATCCCGTATTTTGGTACATTGGGATAATCCGAGTTAGTCATGATAAGTTAAGGACAAGGTTGTGATTTCTTCTGATTTTGTTAAAAGTGCATAAGTTGCATATTCATCTTTTTATTGGTATGGAGTGTTAAGGGTAAATTTGGGATAAGGAAAAATTTGGAGTTAAAAGTGAATTATGGAGAGTTAAGCATTTCATGAAAATTAAGGGCTAGAAGTGAAATTTTGGAAACTTGTTATTTCATGAAAATGGCAATATGTGGCCATGTGTGTGGTGTGGGCCATAGGCCACGGATGAGTCTTATATGTGACATTAGATGATCAAACAAGATTAGAGTTCATCTTTTCAACACTTAGAATATTCAAGAAGCTTGGAGAAAAGGGCATGGAGACTTCACGGCAAGGAGAGAAAAATGGAGGTCCAAAATAGCCATCAAAAAAATTATTTTTCCTAGCATTCCTACCAATTGGAAGATCCTTATTAACATGGGATGATTGTTGAAGCAAGTAGAGTGCTTGTTCTTGAAGTTTTCATCCTAGCCGTAATGGAGAAAATGGATGGAAAGAGGTGAGGAGTTTAACCTTCATATATTTTCATAGATGTTTGTACATGTTGTGATATGTGGAAAGAATTAAATTCATGAAATATTGCAAGTTGAAGTTGAGCCGTGTGTGTGTTGATTGTAGCCGTGTGGTATGTGTTGTGTAAAAGGAGTGATGAATTAATTGTATTTAGCATGTTTGTGTGTTGTTATAGTGTGTAAAAATGAATGAGACTCATGAAATTATGTATGTTGAGGATTGGCCGTATAGGGAAATTTTGAGTAAAGTTATGATAACAAATTTTATTTAGTGTTTTGGATTGTTGTGTTGTGGATTCAATGATGCAAATGAAAGTTTAATGGTTCAAATTGAGGTTACAATCGTGTGTGTGAGGTACGTATTTGAAAGCTAATGTGAATTAAATGTAATTTCTTGTATTTATGAAGATGATGTTGTTAAAGTGTGGATTGTTGGAGTAGTTTATGAGTTTGGAAGAAAGAAATATGTTATTGTTGTTCATGTTGAGTTGGGAAGGTTTCGGGTTCCATGGTGTATTGTTTGGATTGTTTGAATGTTGGGTGGATTGTTTGAAGCATTCTTGAATTTTGTTTGAATGATCTGGATTAGTATTTGAATATGTGAGCGTCGATATTGATTTGAATGTATGTAGTTAAATGGAAGGTAAATGAAATGTCGTCGAATTATGTGGATGAAGGTTGTTAATGTTAGAATGCGTTTGAAATTACTTATTGATATTGTTGGAATGGTTGTTGGTATTGTTGACGATATTGGCCGAGTTGAATTCTCGGGGTGGTTGAATTTATGTGAAATCTTGCAAATTTACGTGAATAAAGTGCGAGATTAAAATGGGATTCCGAGGTGCCTATGACTAATGTTTGGTGTCTAATGACGTGTTGTAGATTTTGAGAAGCCAAGACTTGAGTTTGGATTAGCTTAGGAAGCAATCGAGGTATGTAAGGCTTACCCTTCCTTTCTTTTGGCATGTCCTAGACGTAAGTAAGCTATGATATGTTATGAGCCTTGGGAAACTCTATTCCGAAGTTAAGCATGTTTATGATTCATATTTGCTTCTTGATGTTGGCATTTTAATATAATCAAGCTATGGTTTACATGTCTTTTGTATGGTTGGATTTCCAAAAGTTTCATAAAGCTTTGTTTTTGAAAGAGTTACGTAACTACGAACGCCCGTAACTTTCACATATGGTCTCGGATTGCTATGAAACGTTCGTAGAAGTTTCTATAACGAGTTATGAGTTATGACTTTAAATTTCATAGGCGGGCCCGGATTGGGTTGACGCTCGTCCGTGGGTCCCGCGACTTTCTATGTTTGGTACTAACGACCTATTTTTGAAAAAGCTTAATGTGGCTATGCTTCCGACCACCGAGTATGATTTACTTATTGGTCTGTCGAGTTTGAAATGAGGATTTTTATGCATATGATTTTGATACGTAACTATGATTTCTGAAGTTCTATTTGATGCGATTCCTGTGACGCCCGGAGGAAAACTTGATTTGCCTCTTGCTTTTGGCTTTTGAATGAGGGCTTGTTTGATCATTCCTTCGTTGAGTCCGAAATGAGGATTTTTATGCATGTGATTTTGATACGTGACTATGGTTTACGAAGTTCGGTTTGATATGTTCCCGAGGATATTCGGAAGAAAATATCCTGACTATGCTTTGACTTATAAATGGCCATTCTGCTGATTACTTCTTTTATTGAGTCTTTGTGAATGTTTGGCATTACATATGATTTCCTATGATTCTTCTCGTGCATTCTGTTATTACCTCTTTCGCCGAGTCCCGAGCCGGTTATGTATCGTGCGCACTATATGATATTCTGGAGTATGATGTGTGTCACGGTCCCTCCGCTTATAGGGCGGGTACGCATGTGTGATATTGCCGCCGGATATTTTGACCGCGGTCGCATGTGTGATATTGTCAGATATTTTTGACGCGCGGTATGTGTGATATTGCCGTTGATATTTTGACCGCGGTATGGCGTGATATCGACCGCCGGGTACTTGATCGCGGTATGTGTATATGTGACATTGGCCGACTGGGTACTTCGACCGCGGTATGTGTATATGTGACATTGTCGGGTACTTGACGCGGTATGTGTGTATGTGATTTTGACGGTCTGATTATGATCAATCGGTTAATGTCGGCTCATATGATTTGTTCTATTTTCTATATATGAGACGTAAACGTTTTACAAAGAAAGCTAAGCATTTTGGCATTGATTATCACATTTGTCTTTGTACCGCCTATGTATGATTTGTTCTTGGTCTGCCCTTTGGTATTACTCGATTTTTATACTCAACTTCGCACTCCTTACTTTGGTTATGGCCTCGTTTTACGCATGCCATGCTTTACATGCTCGATACATATGTTATAGCCCGTATATTGTACGTTTGGAAATTCCAAGGTCGTCGTGGAAAGTTAAGGGGGCGAGACCATTTTCGAAATTATTTATGGACGCAGTTGTTATAAATATTATTTATGACTATTATTAGTATGGAAATATTGGGAAAGGTTACGGGCAAAAAAGGAAAATTAGCAAATGGCATCATGCGGTAATTTACGGAAGAAAGGCTAAGGGTAAAATGGGAATTTATGATGTTCTAGAAAAAATTCATGGAATGGCTATAAGTTGGCCGAAAAATGTAGCATATGTAGGTGTATGCTCACATTTTTTATGAGGGCTAAAGTGTACATAGGAAGACAATTAAGTCTTCTTTGTTATTTCAAGAAAATTTCTAGAAAAATGAAATGAAAATGATGACAAAAATTAAGTCATCTTTGCCATGGAAAATAAGAAAATTCTAGAAATAAAGAAAGGGGGAAAA
>NC_081353.1:10951043-11013079 GCF_029784015.1 Lycium ferocissimum
GTCTTGGTTTATGTGCATTTAGTTTCTCACTACTCGTTCGTGCATATGTTACGATTTCCTTCGCCGAGTCCCGGCCGGTTTATTTCGTGCGCATTATGACATATTAAAGCGATGTGATGTGTTACGGTTTCGAGACCTCGCCATAGGCGATTTCGGCTACTGTCTACGGTGTTATGATGTGATATGCTTCGATATATTCGATGATATGATGTGTATGATGTTACGATGTGTTCGGAGTTTGTACGGATATTTGAAATCTTCCGGAGTATGATGTGTTATGGCACCGACGTGGGGTGACCACGTTCACGAGCCCGTGCATGATTTTTATTTGCATTCCGTACATTTGCATTCGCGCAGTTTGATCCGTCACTTCGTATTTGTTTCGTTACTCGCATATCGTACATATGTTCGTACATCCGGATACCGGTTATGATTTCGTCCGCCGTACTTCTCGTACATTTGATTCTCGGGGTCATGATTCTCGTTTCGTATTTCCGCCTTTCATATTCGGCACATATTCCGTATCGACCCCTTTTCTTCGGGCCGCGTTTCATGCCACGCGGTACACCCCGGATGATCGAAGACTTTGCTAGGAGGAGTTTCGGCCGAGGTTGGCGAGCTCCATTTCCCCCTCCGGAGTGTCGCCGAGTCGAGCATACCCGAGTTGTGATTTCGGTTGTGTTAGAGACTTTGCGAGACGCAGTCGTGGGTCCGAGATCCGTGTCTTGAGCGGCCCCGTTTGCCATGGTGGCCTCGAACGGCCTATATGTTTGTACATGTATGTGTGTTCGATGTACATCCCGCCCCGCCTACGGATTTGATCCGATATGTTTGTTATGTTTGATACGCATGGCCGCCTAAGACGATGTCCGTTATCGATTCCTTTGAAAGTCTTTCTCGTACGCTTCATGTGATTTGATCCGGAAATTTGAAAGGAATATGTATAAAATTGGAGTACGAGGGTTCGCTCGCCTCCGTATGTGGGGCGGTGCCCATCACACCCCGATCAAGATTAGGGTGTGACAACATATTCATCGACCCCCTTTCTTCGGGGGTCGCGTTTCATGCCGCGCGGTACCCGCGGACATGAGTAGATGACGTTAGCGAAGACGTTCCGGTACCGGGATTGGCGAGCTCCATTTCTCCGGAGGCCGCCGAATCCGAGTGCTTTTGTATGGTATCTGAGATGTTGGTAGAGACTTTGCAGACAGTGTCGTGTGTGTGATATGTCAGTTTTGTAAGCGGCTATGTAAGCCGACATATTATATGCATTATGTTACGAACGTCATATGTTTACAGATTTCATACGATGCTAGTTTATTTGATTTGACAAAGATGAAAGGCATGTTTGTTTTCGAAAAAAAAAAATTTCATTATGTGCTTATGTCATGTTTTGTGGGCCCAGTATGATTATGAGTATTACGAAAGTCAGCGGGTTCGCTCGACCCTAGGTAAGGGTCGGGTGCCCATCATGCCCTATCGAAAATTAGGGTGTGACAGACCCTTCCGGTCGTTATGGGAAATTAGGACTCCGTTGGGAATTTCGAGGCCACGGGTGGATTCGTGGGGCGTCTTTTTGTATGTATGCATGTTTTGTGTCTAGTTTTTGAGGCCTTGGATGAAATGTGGGGAGATAGGGGGGAAAACTGGATAAAATCGAGCTCACTGCCCAAAATGAGCCGCTGTGGCGGTACTCGGACCGCTGCCAGCGGCCATCCATTTTCCTTGGTGGCCGCTGTAGCGGGCAATGTACCGCTATGGCGGTGTCGCTATAGTGGTAGATGGACCGCCATAGCGGTCACAGCGATTTTGTGGTGGGCCACTATAGCAGTCACTCGACCGCTATAGCGATACTGTGGCAGCGGCGTGATGACAAATGCAGTGGTCGACGTAAAACAGTAGCCCAAATTTTATATACTCAGTTTTATTTTCTCTTTTTACGAAACACCAACACACTTCCCAACAACCACCTAGAAAGAATTTTCAAGCTAGGGCAAGATAACCTTGAGAGGTAAGTTCCATTGCTTTTCATTCTATCATTCCCTTCCCCTTTATTATTATAATTATCTTCATGGGTCTTCAATGGTGAAAGTGAAGTAGAAACCCTAGAATGTTAACAAACCTTCTAAACTTGATGGGTTAGGGTTATTATCGCTTATTTATCATTTAAATAGATTGATTAGTTGCTATTTGTCATAAATTGAATATTTAGAATCATAAACTATGTGATTTGAGACCTAGGGTTCTATAAAAATGGTGTCTTTGCCATAGAAAACTGTTTGTAGTGGGAATGTTTGATAGAATGTTGTATAAATTGATGGTAAATGAATACTAGGGGCCTTGATAGCTTATTTATCACCTAGAAAATCATCCACCCTTAGAATGGGGGAAGGGAAAGGTATTCTTACTTTGGTGTTTGTAAATTGAGCAATGTGACTCATTGAGCCTTCTATTTTTAGATCGTGAACGTATTGAGGCTTTGAGGAAAGGAAAGGCTGTAGCAGAGTAACTTGCGTGTTCCAGCTCTACTTTGAGTTAGGTTACGGTTTACTTAAGTTAGATTTTGGTTAGTTGATTGTATGTTTTGTGATCTCCTTCGGAGAAAGCATGTCTAGTTTTCATGCATGGTATTGTGTGGCTAAATTCCTACGTGAATGTGATTGAGTGATTATGTAGGCTTCGTGCCATTATTCTTGTGTGATTGAATCTACAGTGGATGTGTTGTGATGAGAAGCTAATATAATCTTCTCAAGGGTATTGTGACATGAAATGATGAGTTGATTGTTGATATTGGAAAGGTAAGAAACACTGTTCTGTAAGAGGTATGGAAAGGCACTTATGTGACCTAGATTATGGGCTCGTGGTCCGAGGATCATTCCGGAAACAAGAGGTACTTTGATATGTCCCGCGATCGAAGTTCGTTCCGGGGCTGAGGTTTGTGCTCGGGTCCAAGGAGTGGATCCGGAACGGGTTATGGACACCATGGGTCCGCTGTAGGTCATGGCTACTGAGCTAAGACATCAGCTAGCATGTATGTACAGCGAGTGAGGTTACTGTGGTAAATTTATTTTTGTTGTGACTTACGTGATTGTGATGCTTGATATCTTTGTGATTTGATTGTGATTGTTCTTGGTTGACTTGCTGTGATTCATTGATATTCATGACTGTTGACTGGATTGTTTTATTCTATTGATTTTACGAAATATGCATGATACTAATCTTAGTCGGCCTATGATATCTACCGGTACATAGTTTCTACTGATACTACCTTGCTGCATTCTTTGAGTGAAGATTGTGATTTAGAGACCGTTGCTCGTCCTCACATCTAGCGGGGAGGATATTTGTTGATAGATTTTGGAGTGAGCTTCTTCCCATGCCAGGCCGCCCGAAGATCTTCTTGCTATGATGTCTTTTCGTACTCTGGACATTATGGATTACTTACTTGTTAGACTTCAGATTCTTAGACATGTTTTTAGCTTAGAGTCCTATACGATGACTTTCGAATTTTGAAGATTGTAATAGTTAGAACTTCCGAACTTATTTCAGTATTTATGGTATGACTTATTTTGTTCTTTGATGTTTGAATGAGTAATACTGTTTAGCTTGGTTAATATAAAATCAAATTGAATGAATAGGTGTCTCGTATGTTGGTTCGCCCTCTAGGATTTATATGGGTGCCAGTCATGGCGGGTTGGGTCGTGACACTATCAAACATCATAGTTCTAGCCATTTCTTCTAGGGCTCTATTCTTTCTTTCTACCACTCATTTTGATATGGAGTTCTAGGTGTAGAAAAGTTATGGCCAATTCCGTTTGTTGAGCAGTATTCTTCAAATTTTACATTTTTAAATTCAATACCATGATCAGATAGATGCTAGTTTATTTTCTAACTTTCTTTCCAATCTTCTTACCAGAATTATGAAGGCATCACATGCCTCATCCTTTGATGCAAGGAACAGAGTCCAGGTAAACCTGGTGAAGTCATCAACAATAACAAACATGTATCTCTTACCTCTGCGACTCATTACTCTCATTGGGCCATATAGATCGATACGGACCAGTTCCAGAGACCTGGTGGTACTGATTAGCTTCTTTGTTTTAAAAGATGTTTTGACTTGTTTTTCTCTTGCACAAGCACTGCACACTTTGTCATCCTTGAACTTGATGTCAGGCAACCCAATCACTATGTCCTTTGGATACTAATTTGTTCAATTGACCTAAGCTACCATGCCCAACCCTTTCGTGACTAAAGAAAGGATCACAATCCATGACGCTTAAGCAGGTGAGAACATTGTTTGGTCCAAAGGCCATCTACATTATATACATATGCATGTTTTTTTGATCTGCCTATCTTCCCTATACCTTTGACTTTCCATTTCTTGCCTCCTCCAAAGGCCATATTTCCTCTTTCTATGGCTGAGAGTGAGCAAAATTTTTCTATGTCTTTAGTTGTGTCTTGAGCAAGCACCATCCATGTCACGACCCAACCAGAGGGCCATGACGGGAACCTGGAGCTAACACACCTGTCACGACCCAACTAGGGGCCGTGACGGGAACCCGATACTTGTACCGAGCACCCCTTATCTCGCATCCTATTCTCATTATCAAGTAGGCCGTAGGAGCTGTGCCAATTTTTTTTTTTTTTGTTACAGAACATTTACATTAGCAGCGTCATCATAAACATAGACTAGTAAACTTTGCTATCCCGTTATACAGCAATACGAACAATCCAAGATACAAACATCTAACTGTACACATCTGCCTACGAGCCTCTAATCATAGTACACATATACAGAAGAAGGGCCGAGCGCTGTCGTGCCCGCATATATATACACAAAATAGTACCAAGGGAATGAGGCTCCGGAACAACGGAGCGCCGGCTTCTTTGGCCGCGAGGCTTCTAAGAACAAAACCGTACTGTCTCGCCGACTGCGTGGCATGAAACGCGTTCACAAGAAGGGACGTCAGTACGAATAATGTACCGAGTATGTAAGGCATAAATGATAACATAGTAAATGAATATAGAGTATAAGTCATAACAGAATTGATATACAGAGCTTATCCTGGTGCAGAAGTAACATGTACATGTGTATGCCCTGTAGGCGCATACCACGCAAGCTTAGCCCATTTTTCGAACACGGTGTCTCGTATCCCCGTATACGAAAAGCGTACATTTCGATAAAACGTATTTCTTTCTTACATTTACGTACGCTGAATACATCAGCTCTCCCACCCCCTTCCCCAACGTTGTCCCAATACAACATGTCATATATATCATACATCGCATATACGGTACGCCGCGCACGGCGCTCTCCCATATCCCGCGTCCGGCATCCGCGTCCGGGGATGATAAGCCACCGAATCAGGTGGACACAGTTGCCCTTTTCCCCTTCCCCATATACATATACATTTACATATTCACATTCATATACATATACATATACATATCCGTGCACCTATACATGTATCATAAGGCGAGGTTACCAATGAAAAGTATCATTATGAGAAAGCATCAAATAGGGTCATAAGGTATAGTTTCATTTACTTAGAACCTTTATGGCAGTCATTCCTTACAATAGAGTTAAGATATTAAGAAATCGTTTAACGTTCCCATGTTCTCATTTTTATAGCAAAACACATCGTCAACATATCTATCATAGACATTTACCCATGTTCAACCCCATCGTTATCATTATAAGATCATGTTCTTCACCTTAGTCAAAGAATCATGGACATATGTTCTTTCTTAGCATTATCGTTGTCACGGTCATCATAGACATATTTACATTAAGGTAGTGTTGTACCTATCGCTTGATAATCGGGACAAGAATCAAAAGTTTCCTTAGGATTTTATTCCAAAACAAGTCAAACGAAGCAATAGGGAAAATCCGGGAACAATGGGCCCACCTCGGGTTAAATGAGGCGGCGCACAAAATTTACGTATAATGCGTTTCACGACGTTACTTATGAGAGTTTTAGAATGATCGGATCTCATTTATGCAAGTTCTAAAGGTCTAAGAAGTCTTTCCAACATTTTGCACCATTTCTAGTTCAATTCCACTGAATGAATAGCAGCGAATTTCAACCTTGGATTTCGAGAAAAGGAATGGTCCCCGAGGCCCGTGTCCAACTTAGTACGTCTAAGACATGCCATAGAAAGAAGAATGAAGCCGTACATACCTCTTTCCGCTTCTTGTGCTATTCCGAATTCAAGCTGCAAATCCGCCAGAATCTGTAATTTGGTCACATTTACCCAAACTTTCATTAGGGTATTTAGAGTTGGGTTCTCAAAGTAACACTTGGCTACCGAAATTTCGGCAGCACTTCCTTTGTAAATATACCATCCTCAACATTCAACCTAGCCAAATTTTAAACAATGACAATCCGGGAATTCAAACCGGGCCAAACTATTAACAACAATATCGATTATTCATACTAACAATTCCAATAACCTACTCAAAATATACTCTAACAATTTCATCAACATATCATTTCCTTCAAGACCTTCCAACTCCAATGAAAACAATAACAACCTTATAATATATTTTCCGACAACACCATACCAATATCATTGTCTATCATACATGTAAGAACATAATATTTAATTTACATAACTTCAATCACAAACCTCCAACTTCTACCATTTCACAAAAATTACTAAGCTCTTATTAGCAATATAAAATCCACACAACAACAACCAATATACTAACTAAAATTAACTCATTTTTCCTCCATACTTCAACAATTATACACGGCCACCTTCCACACACACAACTATAACCTCTCCAAAATCATTCAACGTCCATTATCAACATAGTATTTACAACAACAACAACCAAACACTAAACAAAATAATTGCAATATGATTCCTACACATATTTTCACATGCACGGCCACATACCATATTTCTCTCTTTCATGAATTTCATCCATTTTCTTACACCCTACACATGCAAAATCATCCATAACATGCAAGAAAGAATCAAACCTTACCTTTCCTTCAATTCTCCACTTAGTTAGAGATTTCAACTCATATGAATATATGTTCTTCTTGCTCCAAAGACCACTCCACCTTGCTAGGGGCCCTTGAATTAGTAGGAAATGATTTTTAAAGAATTTTTGCAAATTTTCTTGGAAATTTTCTCTATGGCCGAATGGCCTATGGAGTTTGCTCCTTCTTTTCTCTTCTCTCCAACTCTTGAAATTTCTAGAGATTTTTGGTGCAAAAGATGACTTAGTCATCTATTTAGTTGGAAAATTAAGTCTCCACATGGGCCTAGCCCATGCCATGGCCGGTTGGGCCTCTAATTTCTAAAAAAAATTCAAGCCCAATTATCTTTGGCTAGTTCTTGTGATTCATGAAAACAAATTTTTTTCCAATTTCCAAATTTGCCCTTCGTCTTTCTCCATATTTTCACAGGTCATATTGCGACTTTTCCTTTTATGCCCTTGACCTTTCTTAAAATTTCCGCTTCTAAATTCTTCATAAGCCATTCATATGCCTAACAAGGTAAAAATATAGCCTTGCTTGTTGTCCTCCCGCAATTGTCTTGAACTACCCGATAGCTCAAAAATGCGGGATATAACAACACCGAGCACCTCTGAACATACATCTCGTAATCATTTCTGGGTGGACTATAAAGATAGCTCATGGATATCATAATCTGTAAGGACATATATCACAACATAACGGCACATCTCTATATAATCTTCAACAACTGTGTCCATCATCACCAGCCGTCAAGGCTACTAAAATGTTACAACAATATAAACTGGTAGGGTGATGAAATGTATAACTGTACACACATGTCTACGAGCCTCTACATAGATTACAAGTGACCATGAACACCGATATCAATAGACTGCAGCTCCGAAGTAAGTGTAGCGCTCCTGAGATGTCACACCCCAATTTCTGATAGGGCATGATGGGCACCCGACCCTTACTTAGGGCCGAGCGAACCCGCTGACTCTCGTGTTACTCATAATCATACTGGGCCCTTAAACCATGAAATGAGTGCACAATGTAAGCTTTTCAAAAAAAAACATGCTTTTCGTCTTTCTCAAATCGAGGAAAATCTGTAAACATATGATACTGTAATATAATGCATAATGATACATCGGCTTACAGAGCCGCTTACAAGACTGACTTGTTACATATATGACTCTGTCTGCAAAGTCTCTAACATAACTCAAGATACCATAACATAAACATTCTGACTCGGCAGCACTCCAAGAGTAAATGGAGCTCGCCAATCCAGCTGGAACATCTTCTACTGATATCCTTGACTCATCTGTATACACCTGCATGGCATGAAATGCAGCCCCCGAAGAAAGGGGTCGCATACGGAATATGTACTGAGCATGTAGAGCATGAAATACAGTAAACAGGTTCATGCTGACATAAGGAGTATAGAAAATCATAAGGCTTGCCTCTGAAACATAGATCATGCGTATCAATATCATATCCAGACCATTATGGGACTGAGGGACATAAGTGAATGATCATCATGTACATATGCATATAACGTGCCCCGGCCCTCTAGTGAGGGACGCGGTAAATAATGTCATCATATCATCATGTCATCATATCATCATATATATATACCGTACCCGGCCCTCTAGTGAAGGACTCGGTGAATAAAATCATCGTATCATCATGTCATCATATCATCACATATATATATATATATATCGTACCCGGCCCTCTAGTGAGCGACTCGGTGAATAACGTACCCGGCCCTTTCGGGACTCGGTGGAGGAGATCCTGTCTCCATCATGTGTACATCATACTCAGCCCATCCTGTGGGCTGGTGCCATCATCACATCATCATATACCGTACCCGACCCTCTAATGAGGGACTCGGTGAACAATGCAGTGAAACTGTACACGAATACATACCCGACCCGGGACTCGGTGAAAGATATAGCAACAGCTCGCACGAGCAGAGTAGTGAGAAACTATATGCACACAAATCATCTTTAAGACTCAATAGATAAGTAGACAAAGCAACGCTCGAGTATCAAACGATAGTCATATCAAATCCGTTCTAAACATCATTAGGGCTGCATTAAAAGAAATTTGAGGGATCGTAGACATGTATCAAGCCAATCCGAGCCCGCCCATGAAAGTTACGGGCATTATACGTTATAGAATCATTCGCGAACATATCAAAGCAATCCGGTTCCGTCTATGAAAGTTAGGGCCATTATTAGACATAGAATCCTTTAAGAACAAAAATTCTTTTTGCAATATTGAAATCCAATCATACCAAAGACATGAAGACCATAGCTCGGCTATATTAAGAATGCGAACATCAAGAAGTGAATAAGAATCGTAGACATGCTCGGATAGTAAGAATAGAGTTACCCCAAGGCTCGTATCATATCATATCTTACTTACCTCTAAGACATGCCAAAAGAAAGAAAGGGTAAGCTTTACATACCTTGTCAGCTCCCAAAGCTAATCCAAACTTAAGTCTCAGCTCCTCAAGATCTACAACAACGTCATTATATACCAAACATTAGCTATAGATACCTAGGGATTCCATTCCAACTAGCACTTTATCTACAGAAATTTGGGCAGCATTTCCCCTATAAATTCAACAACCCCGAGAATTCAACTCGGCCAAATCTTCAACAACAATACCAATAATCATATTAGCAACATCAACAATCAATTCAAAACGCATTCTAACATTAGTAATTCCTTTCTATATAATTCGACGGCATTTCATTTACATTCAATTCAACCACATACAATCAAACCAACACCAATGATCACCCGTTCAACTACTAATCCGAAACCATTCAAATAAGATTCAAGAACATTTCAAGCAATCCGCATAATATTCAAAACAACCCAATCAATACACCACTCCACCCGAAACCTTCCAACTACACTAGGAACAACAACAACACATTTCTTTTTTTCCAAATTCATGAACTACACCAACAGTCCACATGTTAACAATATCATTCTCATAAATTCAAGAAACTATATTAAGATCACATTAGGTTCCAAAACAGCCCACACGATTTCAACTTTCATTTGGATCATTAAATCTTCATTTTCACCATAGAATCCACAACAATTCACAACCAAATACTAAGTAAAATTTAATTCATTCCTTGTCCCAAAACACCCCACTCACGGCTACAACATCAACATACAAAGTTTCATGAATTTCATCCATTTCTACACACTACAATGTTATACCTCGCATTTTGTACATTTGAATATTCTGAGGTAATGGCGGGAAGTTGAGGATAAGGTTATAAATTTTTTTAGAATGTACAATTTGAGTGGTCATCTTTTATTGGTATGAAAGTTTAAGGGTAAAAAGAAAAAAAAAATTCACAAAGGGGTTCATGAAAATATTGTGGAAGGCTAGGGGTAAAATGGGGACTTCACAAAAAGTCTTGAAAATTCTTGAAAAGAGCCATTTGGCCGTGTGGAGTGTGTGTACATGTATGTGGGTCCCATTATTTTATGGCCATGTGATTATATGTATGTACCAAGGCTTATAAGTCATCTCTTAATTTAAAGAAAAAGGAAGAAAATTCTAGAAAAAGGGAACAATTAGTCATCTTATTTTTTTTAATATTAAAGGAGTTTCAAGAAAGGGGACATGTGCCCCTCACATGCTTGTGGGAGCTATATATATATATATGTTAGCAAGAATAAGTCATCTAGAGGGTTCATTATTTTTTTACAACATAAGAAGTTGGAGAGAGGAAAAAAAGAAAAAGAAAGAGGGAGCTAGGTTCGGCCAAGCTTGGGAAAAGCAAGAACCTTGGAAAAAAAATTTGCTCAAAAATTATTTTCTACTAATTGGAAGGTCCCTAGCAAGGTGAAGTGGTCATTGGAGCAAGTAGAACATCTATTTTTGTGAGTTATAAATTCTAGCCACGAAGGAAGCTAAGTGGAAAGGGTAAGAGTTTAACCTTCTTTTATATGTTATGGATGATTGTGAATGTCGTAGAATGTAGAAATGGATGAAATATATGAAAATATGTGTGTTGGTGTATGGCCGTGTACATGCCATGTTTGGCCGTATATGTGTTGTATGGTATTGAAGTGATGAGTTAACTTTATGTAGCATGTTGGTTGTTGTTGAAATGTAAGGTATAGAAACGGATGAGAATTCATGAGAATATGCATGTTGAAGTTGTGGCCGAATATAGTGTGTTGTGTAGAACAAATGAATTAATTTTATTTAGCAATTTGGTTGTTGTGGTTGTGCATGTTTTGTACATGTTGTGATATATAGAAATTGATGAAAGTTCATGAAAGCATGTATGTGGGTGTTGTGGCCGAGAATGGGTTGTTTTGATGTGGAAGGAATGGACTCATTTTACTTAGTATTTTAATTGTTGTTGTTATGGAATGTGTGATGAAAATGAAGGTTTGATGACTCATATCGAAGTTGTAATTGGTTGCGGGCTGATTAGAACTTTAAGTGATTCTAACATAGTTCCTTGAATTTATGGAAATGATGTTGTAAATGGATGGATTATTGGTGTCATTGATAAATTTGGAAGAAAGAAATGTATTGTCATAGTTAGATTGAATATGAATGAAATGTCGTTGAATTGGATGACAAAGGTCGTTAATGATAGAATGCGTCTTGAATTGATGGTTGATATTGTTATAATAATTATTGGTATTGTTGTTGATATTTTGAGTTAAATTCTCGGGTTTGTTGTTGTATTTTTAGCCGAGTTGAATTCTCGGGGACGTTGAAGTTATAGGGGAGATGCTGCCGAAATTTTTATAGATGAAGTGTTAATGTGGAATTGAGTTCTTAAGTGCTATGGCTAACGATTGTTACCTAATGACGTTATTGTAGATCGTGAGAAGTCGAGACCCAAGTTTGGATTAATTTAGGAAGCGGCTAAGGTATGTAAAGCTCACCTTTCTTTCTTTTGGCATGTCCTAGTTGGACGTAAGTTATGACACGTTTCCGAGGTAACTCTATTCTTGCAATCCGAGCATGTTTATGATTCTTATTTGTTTCTCGATATTCATATCCTTAATGTAACCAAGATATGGTCTTTATGTCATTAGTAAGATTTGGATTTCAAAAATTGCATAAAAGTTATGTTTCCAAAAGAATGATGTTTTTAAATGACTCCGTAACTACGAACGTCCGTATCTTTCATAGGAAGGCTCGGATTGCTTCGATATGTTCGTATGTGATTCCATAATATGTAAGGTCCGTAACTTTCCGAAGCGGGCCCGAATTGATTCGATATATGACTATGATCTCTATGATATTCTGAGATGCTCATGATATATGATATGTTTCCGAGTAATGTCGGAAGCTATTTGGTATAATATTTGTCCGGATTTTCAAGATGCTTTGATATGCTTACGTTATATGATTTGTATATATTCTGGAATATGATTAATTGGTTTCAGAGCCGGTGGTGGGGCAAACCCAATGGTGGGGCAAACCTCAGCAGGCACGCTGAGTCCCAAAGTGGGGGGTGAGCGTAAGGCCGCCTTAGGCGAATCCCACATTGGTTTAGGCGAATCCCATATCGGTTAATGTCAGCTTACTTCATTGAGTCTCTGAAATGATTTATGTGCATGGTTTCTCACTACTCTGCTCGTGCGAGCTGTAGCCACTCTTTCCGCGTCCCGGGCCAGGGCATGTATTCGTGCACATTCCTCTGCATTGTTCACCGCGTCCCTCCATGGAGGGCCGGGGCACGTATATTTACCGCGTCCCTTGCTAGCGGGGCCGGGGCACATTATATGATATGATGATATGGGGGAGGTGGCCAGGATGGCATATGATGATTCCCTTTTACCGCGTCCCTCCATGGGGGGCCGGGGCACGTTGCATGTTTATGCATATGATGGTTCTATTTACCGCGTCCCTCAATAGAGGGCCGGGGCACGTTACATGTACACGTTATATTTGCATATTATGATTTTACTCACCGAGTCCCTCAATAGAGGGCCGGGACACGCTATATGTTTTTACGATGATTTTATAACATTGATATGCATGATATATGTTTTCAAAAGCAAGTTTTATGATTGTTTGTACTCTTTATTTCGGTATGATCCCGCTTACTACATTTCATGCTTTACATACTCGCACATATTTCGCATCGACCCCCCTTTCTTCGGGGCTGCGTTTCATGCCACGTGTGTACACCCGGTGAGTGAAGATATTAGTAGAAGGTGTTCCAATACGGATTGGCGAGCTCCATTTTCTCCGGAGTCTTTGCGCCGAGTCGATTATCATGTTATGGTTTCATGTTCGGGTTAGAGACTTTGCAGTACGGTGTCGTGGGTATAAGATGTCGGTTATGTAAGCGGCTATGTAAGCCGATGTATTATTACGCATTTTATTATAAGTTTTATATGTTATAGATTTTACTTGATTTGAAAGAGACGAAAAGTATGTTTGCTCTCCGAAAAAGTTTCATTATGTATTTATGTTATAGCTAAGGGCCCAGTATGGTTACGAGTGTTACTAGAGTCAGTGGGTTCGCTCGGCCCTAGGTAAGGGTCGGATGCCATCACACCCTATCGGATTAAGGGTGTGATAAATTGGTATCAGAGCGGTTCGTCCTAGGGGTCGTCTGCAAAGTCGTATCTGGTAGAGTCCTGTTTATGGTGTGAAGCCGGCCACATTTATAAACAGGAGGCTACAGGGCATCTAGGGTGGTTACTCCTTTTTCACCTCTTAGATCGTGCCATAGAGCCAAGTCATAGGAAATGAGATTCCGTATACTAACCTTTTGATTTCGGAAGAATGATGTCGACAAAAGAAAATGATTGATGATGTTGGAAACTACAAGGCATGCAGTAAGCAAAGGTACGAAAATTATACGTCAAGTAAGGTATTGGCATATGATTGAAATGAAAAGTTGAAAATTTGAGAGGGAAAGTAAGCAAGAAAATGTAACACGTACAGTCATGTTGAGCATATGGGGTAAATTCATTATTTTCGGACTTCTATGAATATTGAGAGCCCTGTGCGGCTATGATACGATATGATATGATATGATGTGTACATATGATGATGGCCCTGTGAGGCACTGTTGGTATTTCCTGCGTGCAGGTTTTGGGGTAGTGAGAAATACAGAGGAAACTCTGCCGAATTTTTTTTTAGAAATGATACGGAAATGAGATATAAGTTGGGAATATGTTTGGAAAAAGTCGTGTAAATAGTAATGATGGGATTTAACCGAGCTGTAAGTGCGGCTGCCCTTTTGGAAGAATAAGTTAAATTGTGGAATTAGCAATAATAGTAGACGGGAGGTCGATGGGGATATGGTAACAAGGAATTTGGAATGGACTAGCGATATTAAGAGATGATCTAGAGAGGACTGGTAGGTTTGAATAGAGTAATATGTATTAAGGCATCGACTGAATCGATAGGTAGGAGAAAAATATGATGAGATTATAGTCACGGGAAGGTATTAATATGACGATTGTTGCCGGGATGTGTCGTGAGGGCGTTTTGGGAATATGTTAAGATTCCGACTTACTCAATATTATGTGTCGAAGGTCATGCGGTGAGGTAGACGCAGTCGGGAAGGCGTTAAAGCGTCATATTTTATCAAAGTTCCAAAGTTAAGCGTGCTGGAGTGGGAGCAATCTCAGGATGGGTGACCCCCCTGGGAAGTTTTTGAAATTTTTACAAATTTTGACGTAAGAAACCAACGAGGAGGGGGAGTAATTTAAGGAAGATTAGAGTCTGCGGAGTGTGCGGAAACCTTAAGGAATCGCCTAGGACGGGGCGGATCAGACCGGCAAAGAGAAAAGGGAGCTAACGGGATAAGGACACAAAAAAAAAAAAACGGGACATCCGTGTAGTAATAGGTTATGACGTGTGAAGGAGGACACGAGTGCCATGAATTATGGAACGATGAAAAGCCAAGTTATAGAAAGTTGAGAAACGAGGAAAGATGAGTGCCAAAAGTGTCGGATTGTAGGAGACCAAGTTATAGGAAGACGCAAGACATGATAAAAGGAGTGCTAGAAGATAACTGGTATGATACGGATAAGCGTGGACGAACGTAATATGTGCTAAAAATGAGAGGAGAATTATGTAGGAATAGTGTGTTACGGACGACACGTAGAGGCATCATGAGATTTTCGTGGGCAAATTAAAAGCCGTACATAAACGGGAGAACTAACAAGGGGATATAAGCACCCGAGATAGGTTGGGATGAAGATAAGATTTCAAGAGAACTTTGGATATTCATCGTCGGAATAAAAGTGCTGCCTAATTGAGGTTGGAAACAGGGACGTGCGGCAAAATATAAATGGATAATGATAGAAGTACACCCCTAAAGGGGGGAAGCGGGCGAGAGGAAATGCAAACGGAAACACTCGACACGGTAACGTGTTTGATATGGATGCCGAGCTACAAATGAGCCCCTTTACTGAAATAAGCTAGTAAGATCGGAAAATCAGCAATGAGTGAACAAAAGTATGGATGGTATTTAAAGTAGAGCAAGAAGTTTTACAGAGACCTTGAATGATATGACGTTAGAAAGTGGACGTGTTTGAGGAGAAGAGTATGATAAGAGGATGGTATGGTGCAACTTAGGAAATAGCAGGATGAAAGAACCACGTCTAAGATCGAACGTACTGTATATAAGTTGTACAAGGACAGTGATTCCCCCTGTGAGTATTGGTATGCTAAGAATGAGATTAAGTAAGTATTTGATAAGAAGAGCGAAGGTTTAGCAAGGACAATGCGGTTGTGACATTTCGAGGACACTACGGAAAAATGTAACGATGGTTTAAGCCAATTACAAAAATGGAATTAGTGTTGAGGACGGACGAGGCACGGCTATGGTTGAATTAAGAATCTGTTGCGATACCGGAGGTAAGATAAGAGAAAGGAAGACAAGGTGGGACAGGAGAGTGAAGGGCGAGAAAGATCTTCGAGCTAAGGTACAGAAAGGATGTCGGCAAAGAGAAGTGAACTCAAGAGGACATTTGGAATAACAGTGATAGGCGGAGTAAAAAGAATGGCGATTAGTGGTTCGGAAAGATTTTGGGGGAGAAAGAAAATGCTGCTTCCATAAATAGAAATAAAAGAGTCTACCGGATGTTAGGAGAAGGGTTATGGACCACTAAGAAATCTGAACATGAGAACGCATGCTATGATAAGAAGTCGGCATCGGGAAACTAACAAGGAATAAGGACTAACGGAAGGACCGTTAATATAAGGAACTTGAAGGTACGAACACTTGTGTTGTAACGTAATCACAAGGGAATAAAAATTTCCATGGCCCTGTGCTTCGAAAGTTCGTATGGCAAGATTTGAGGGCTAGTAACAAGGATGCAAAAGAACAGAAACCCGAACCGATAAAGCTATAGACAATCACCGCAGTGTATGACTAAGAGCGACGGGTATAGTAAGGATAGCTAAGACTACAATAATAGAGATAAAGATTTGAATAAGAGTGAGAGACTAGCGGAATTCCGGTCAAATACACGAAGGCTGAGAAGTAGAAGAAGTGCATTGCAAGCAATAAAGGGAGTAAGTAAGAATGAGGAAGGAATATAATCGGTGAATGAGAATTTCATGCCGAAGTGATAAAGGAAACCCCCAAGACCCTTAGAAGACCTCACGAGACTAGTTGAACATTCGAGGACGAATGTTCTAAAGGGGGAAGGATGTTATAGCCCGCATTTTGTACATTTGAATATTCCGAGATAATGGTGAGAAGTTAAGGACAAGGTTGTAAATTTTTTTTTTAATGTACAAGTTGGTTGGTATTATCTTTTATTGGTATGAAAGTTTAAGGGTAAAAAGAAAAAAAAAATTCACAAAGGGGTTCATGAAAATATTGTGGAAGGCTAGGGGTAAAATGGGGACTTCACAAAAAGTCTTGAAAATTCTTGAAAAGAGCCATTTGGCCGTGTGGAGTGTGTGTATATGTATGTGGGTCCCATTATTTTATGGCCATGTGATTATATGTATGGACCAAGGCTTATAAGTCATCTCTTAATTTAAAGAAAAAGGAAGAAAATTCTAGAAAAAGGGAACAATTAGTCATCTTATTTTTTTTAATATTAAAGGAGTTTCAAGAAAGGGGACATGTGCCCCTCACATGCTTGTGGGAGCTATATATATATATGTTAGCAAGAATAAGTCATCTAGAGGGTTCATTATTTTTTTACAACATAAGAAGTTGGAGAGAGGAAAAAAAAAAGAAGAAAGAGGGAGCTAGGTTCGGCCAAGCTTGGGAAAAGCAAGAACCTTGAAAAAAAATTTGCTCAAAAATTATTTTCTACTAATTGAAAGGTCCCTAGCAAGGTGAAGTGGTCATTGGAGCAAGTAGAACATCTATTTTTGTGAGTTACAAATTCTAGCCACGAAGGAAGCTAAGTGGAAAGGGTAAGAGTTTAACCTTCTTTTATATGTTATGGATGATTGTGAATGTCGTAGAATGTAGAAATGGATGAAATATATGAAAATATGTGTGTTGGTGTATGGCCGTGTACATGCCATGTTTGGCCGTATATGTGTTGTATGGTATTGAAGTGATGAGTTAACTTTATGTAGCATGTTGTTGTTGTTGTTGAAATGTAAGGTATAGAAACGGATGAGAATTCATGAGAATATGCATGTTGAAGTTGTGGCCGAATATAGTGTGTTGTGTAGAACAAATGAATTAATTTTATTTAGCAATTTGGTTGTTGTGGTTGTGCATGTTTTGTACATGTTGTGATATATAGAAATTGATGAAAGTTCATGAAAGCATGTAGGTGGGTGTTGTGGCCAAGAATGGGCTGTTTTGATGTGGAAGGAATGGACTCATTTTACTTAGTATTTTAATTGTTGTTGTTATGGAATGTGTGATGAAAATGAAGGTTTGATGACTCATATCGAAGTTGTAATTGGTTGCGGGCTGATTAGAACTTAAAGTGATTCTAACATAGTTCCTTGAATTTATGGAAATAATGTTGTAAATGGATGGATTATTGGTGTCATTGATAAATTTGGAAGAAATAAATGTATTGTCATAGTTAGATTGAATATGAATGAAATGTTGTCGAATTGTGTGAGAGAAATTATTAATGTTAGAATGTGTTTTGATATTGTTAGAATATTGTTGGTATGGTTGTTGGTTTGGTTGTTGTTGATTTAGCCGAGTTGAATTCTCGGGGACGTTGAAGTTATAGGGGAGATCGCCGAAATTTTTATAGACGAAGTGTTAATGTGGAATTGGGTTCTTAAGTGCTATGGCTAACGATTGTTACCTAATGACGTTATTGTAGATCGTGAGAAGTCGAGACCCAAGTTTGGATTAATTTAGGAAGCGGCTAAGGTATGTAAAGCTCACCTTTCTTTCTTTTGGCATGTCCTAGTTGGAAGTAAGTTATGACACGTTTCCGAGGTAACTCTATTCTTGCAATCCGAGCATGTTTATGATTCTTATTTGTTTCTCGATATTCATATCCTTAATGTAACCAAGATATGGTCTTTATGTCATTAGTAAGATTTGGATTTCAAAAATTGCATAAAAGTTATGTTTCCAAAAGAATGATGTTTTTAAATGACTCCGTAACTACGAACGTCCGTATCTTTCATAGGAAGGCTCGGATTGCTTCGATATGTTCGTATGTGATTCCATAATATGTAAGGTCCGTAACTTTCCGAAGCGGGCCCGAATTGATTCGATATATGACTATGATCTCTACGATATTCTGAGATGCTCATGATATATGATATGTTTCGAGTAATGTCAGGAAGCTATTTGGTATAATATTTGTCCGGATTTTTAAGATGCTTTGATATGCTTACGTTATATGATTTGTATATATTTTGGAATATGATTAATTGGGTGGTGGGGAAAACCCAATGGTGGGGCAAACCCAATGGTGGGGCAAAGCCCCAAAGTGCCGGGGGTCCCAAAGTGGGGGGTGAGCGTAATCCCGCCGTTTAGGCGAATCCCACATTGGTTTAGGCGAATCCCACCTCGGTTAATGTCGGCTTACTTCATTGAGTCTCTAAATGATTTATGTGCATGGTTTCTCACTACTCGCTCGTGCGAGCGTAGCCACTCTTTTCGCTGCGTCCGGGCCAGGGCATGTATTCGTGCACATTCCTCTGCATTGTTCACCGCGTCCCTCCATGGAGGGCCGGGGCACGTATATTTACCGCGTCCCTTGCTAGCGGGGCCGGGGCATGTTATATGATATGATGATATGGGGGAGGTGGCCAGGATGGCATATGATGATTCCCTTTTACCGCGTCCCTCCATGTGGGGGGCGGGGCACGTTGCATGTTTATGCATATGATGGTTTTATTTACCGCGTCCCTCAATAGAGGGCCGGGGCACGTTACATGTACACGTTATATATATTATGATCTCATTTCACCGAGTCCCTCAACGAGAGGGCCGGGACACGTTATATGCATACGATGATTTTATAACATTGATACGCATGATATATGTTTTCAAAGGCAAGTTTTATGGTTTTTCTGTACTCCTTATTTCGGTATAATCCCGCTTATTATATTTCATGCTTTACATACTCAGTACATATTCCGTACTGACCCCCCTTTCTTCGGGGGCTGCGTTTCATGCCGCGCAGGTACACCCAGGTGAGCTGAAGATATTAGTAGAAGATGTTCCAGCGGGATTGGCGAGCTCTATTTTCTCCGGAGCGCGCCGAGTCGATTATCATGTTATGGTTCTATGTTCGGGTTAGAGACTTTGCAGACGTTGTCGTGGGTATAAGATGTCGGTTATGTAAGTGGCTATGTAAGCCGATGTATTATTACGCATTTTATTATAAGTTTTATCTGTTACAGATTTTACTTGATTTGAAAGAGACGAAAAGTATGTTTGCTCTCCGAAAAAGTTTCATTATGTATTTACGTTATAGCTAAGGGCCCAGTATGGTTACGAGTGTTACTAGAGTCAGTGGGTTCGCTCGACCCTAGGTAAGGGTCGGGTGCCCATCACACCCTATCGGATTAAGGGTGTGACATACAACATGTACAAATCATCCATAACACATGTAAAGGAAGATTAACCTTACCTTTTCCACTCCACTTCTCTACTCGGTTGGGGTGTGTTTCGCAAGAATGAACGCTTTGCTTGCTCCAACAACTACTCCACGTTAATAAGGGTCTTCCAATTGGTAGAAAAGCTAGAAGAAAATATTTTTTGATCAATTTCCCATGGACCTTATTTTCGGCCAAGCCATGGCCGAATGGTGCCTTCTTTCTTTCTCCAAGTTTCTTGAATTTTCTAAGTGTTGAAATGATGAATACTTGCCTTGCTTGGTCATCCATGATCTATATATACTTAGTCCCTACAAATACTTGATGCGCACATGTACCACTCATAGTTTTAAACTAATCAAATTTGGCCAACCAAGGGGGGAGAGGGCCCCACATCACACGGCCATATATGGCCATTTTAATGAAATACCAACTTTCCATATTTAACTTTTAACCCCAAATTTTCCTTAATATTCCATGCCAATAAATTCATAAGCAACTTATGCCTTAAAACAAAGTCGGAAAAAATAGCCATGCCCATAACTTGTCGCAACCAACTTAAAATATTCCAACGTACAAAATACGGGATATAACATGAGATTCCGCTGTTGAAGCTCCTATGGATCAGATCCATCTACTTGTCTACCTATGGGCCTGAGCGCAGCGTCCACAAGAAGGGACGTCAGTACGAACAGTGTACTGAGTATGTAAGGCATGAATAATGATATAGTAAGAGATATTGAACATGAAAAATAACATATGAAAGTATGAAGATAAAGTAATATAAAAGAGATCAACCTGTGCCTCTGGATGCCTTTTTAAGGCGGATGTCGTGCATGCATAGCTTTTTTTTTTTTAAAAAAAAATTCCATATATACATATATAATATCTTGTCCGGCCATTAAGGCGCGGTAATATATATAGCATCTTGTCCGACCATTAAGGCACGGTCTTGTCCGGCCATGTAGGCGCGGTCCTGTCCGACCATGTAGGCGCGGTGTTATATATATAGTATCTTGTCCGGCCATTAAGGCGCGGTCTTGTCCAGCCGTAAGGCTTGTGAAATATATGTAGTATCTTGTCCGGCCATTAAGGCGCGATAAGTATCTAAATTACACATATATAAATATATATAACATGCACGAGAGCCCAATTAAATGTTACTTCTCTATCGGAGTGACGTAAGGTCGGTAACCTCCAATTTATATTATAGAACAATCATTATCGCTATATCTCACCTTGAAGGAATAATTAACATAAGGTGAGACCAACAACAATAAATAAAATCAAGAAGGTCATGAAATAAATTCAATAATCTCATAATAGCATCAAAACCGTAAACTTTGTAATCTCTAGAAATGGGATCATCATCATCATCATTATCATCATAGGGAACATCTATCTTTAGCACTATAAGAACTTTGGGAATCATGAAATTCTAGCTTTTGGGAAATAAGGACGTTATGGAAAACATGTGTGGATTCATAAGAAAAGAATCATGCCGTTAGAAAGAAAGGGACGAGCCTTAACATACTTTCCGGTCGCCTTAGTCGTTCAACGTTTATTCTTTCAAGCACGCAAATCTACATGTAAACCATCCATATTATCATTAGGCTCAATATTATACACTTTTCTCAAGCATTCAAATGAAATCTTTTTAGAATGCGAAATCGGGCTAAAAAGATCTCCCCTATATTCTTTACCTCCTCCAAATACCAAAACAACTCCCAAACAATACCAACAACATCAATAACAATATCAATACTAATATATTCCATAAAACAACTCACACGATGTTTCTCCAATTTCCAAACCGACCATAACACATCCATAATACCATAATCAAAGAATTATATTCAATTTAATCTCAAATTAATCCAAAATTCTCTTTCAAGCTCACCTCATGGCCATCAACTTCAATTCAACTCTTTCTGATTTTTCTCCTATGATTCTTTCCTTTCTAAGAATTGCTAAACGTTTACATCATCTCAATCATGTAAATAATAATAGGAAAAACATACCTTATAGTGGAAGAACTCCACTTCATTCACCCCTTTCCAAGATCAAGTTCACCACCACCTTGAAGAGAAACAAGAACAATTATCTCCCATGAATTTTCTTTGAGATTTTGATGTTGATATTCTCTCTTGATCATATGGAAAGGTTGTGGAAGATTATGGAGGGTTATGGAGTATTATGGAGGATTAGGGAAAATTGTAGGAAGTTATGGAAAGTTATGGGAAATTATAGAACTCTCAAGAGCTCTTCAAGAACTCTCTAGAAATGTAGAAGATGATAAATTGGTGAATATTGATGAAAATTAATGGGTGAGAGGGGTATTTATAGGTGTATATTGGGCCGGTACTATAGCACCGGCTAGTGTAGCACTTGGTTACTGTAGCAGCATTTTTCTGCTCCATCCGCCTAACTTTTAACGTCCATAACTCCCTGCTCTGATGTCGCTTTGATGAACGGTTTATTGCGTTGGGAACTAGACTCGAAAAAATTCATTTTAGGCTTTTGAAACACCTTAAAACTCCTTATATACCCAGAGATATACCCCTCCAAATTGACCCAAAATTCTGTCCAGAATTCTGCTAACTTTTTTTTCCAAATTTTTGACAAACTTATTTTCTTTGTTTTGCTTGGTCCCGGGATCTTCCAAAACTCTCCATACATGATATTTGTCATTGATCATACTTGATAATAGTCATTTCCTTTGGTTCCAAGATTGTCCTTCCCGTTAACGACTTATGAGACCATAACTCATTCTTCACTTCATTATTACGTACTTCCCATGGCTTGTTCATTCCAAAACTTCATGGGACGTCTCCAATACTCCATTAATATGGTGAAGTACGTGGCATGCTCATGCTCTAAAAGTGCAAGGTGTAACAATCCATGTACCAGTTTTGCTTGCTTCCTTTCACCCTCACTTGCAAAGATGATCAATGTTTAGTTTTAGAAACCCAAACTAGCTTGGGTCCTGTTCTTTACATGAAAGGATGAATCAAGTCTTTCTTTGCAGGGGAACCTGTTCCATCTACCTATCTTATTTGTTTTGAAAGGTTTGACTTCTCTGTTAGCAATTACTAGATTCCTTTCTTGATGCTTCTTGTATATGTGGCAATTTGTTCTGTCATGACCAGATTTACCACATAGAGTGTACAACTTTTCCTTTTTAGATCCATTTTTATCGGCTCTTCTTTTGAACCCTATCCTAGCAGTTGGACTATTGGTTCTATGGGTGACATTGTTAAGAATGGAAGAAGATTTTGTCCAACATCTAGCTTTTTCAAGGTCGTTTTTAGTTTGAACTAGTTCTGTATTCACTCTTCTAGCCTTTTCCTTTTCAAGTTGTAACTCGGTCTCAATACTTTTCAATTCACCATCATCCTTGAGATATTGAGAGTTACTAAGGTCATTCACTTTTTCAACCACTGCTAATTCCGATTTCAATTCCAGATTAGATGAATCAAGTTGTTTAACTTGTTCCTTCAGTGAACAATTTTTCTCTTCAACCCGGTTTTCACCACTTTTTGAACTTATGTCATGATATTCAGCAATAAGGGTAATTAGTAATGAGGTTAGGTTCTTTCTAGATAGTATATCAAGTTTACCTTTTAGGTTTAAATTGTTTACCTTGGTGTTTTCTTCACGATCTGTATTTAAGTCTCCGAGTGCCATGAAGGCTGAGTGATCAGCTTCGTCCTCACTATCATCACTGTATCCCCATGTAGATTTCATAGCCTTTGGGGTTTCTTTGATCTTCCTTTCCATATGTTTTTCCTTTTTAGCTCTTGCCCTTCTCGTTGGTATACAACCATGTGTTAGTTTTGATGAGTGACAAAGTGAACCTATTAGTTTTGATGAGTGACAAAGTGAACCTAAGGAAAACCAGGTCCAGATGATTGACAAAATGAACAAGAAAGCAATGCATATAAATCAGGTTTACAAACATGTGTTACGGTTCGCATTTTTGTGGGCGGGGTTAGCGCTCGGAAAAGCTACTTCGAACTTGTTGGTGCTCTTTCAGACTTTGTTTTAAAAGAGTCGCCACCTAATTTTTAGGAAATTTGGAAAACTAGTTTTGAAGAGTTTATTCATACACCGTAAAAAATCCTTCTTAATCCAAAGTTCTAGGTAAGGGTTCTGGTGATCCCCTAGGGAAGGTGTTAGGCACCCTAGTATTAAGGATCCGTACTATACGGTTGACCTTCGAATTCCAATGTGTGAGTATTTTCATGAACTGTTTATTCGGTTTTTATTTCCCGGAAAAAGTCTGTCATTTTGCATATAATTTTTTGAAAAGAATTTGAATATATTCCCTTTACATATAGGGTATTTAGGCTCGGATTTATAATACCCGGATAAAATTAGTTCCTTTCATATATATATATATATATATATATATATATATATATATTTATTTATTTATTTTAATCATAACCACCCAAAATGGTGGGACTTTATTTCATCAAAATATTTACAGAAGAAAAGCAAAATATTTACAGAAGCAATGCAAAGAAAAGAAACTATCTAAAAGAGGAAATCTAGCTATGATCACCACATTAATACTACATGAATCTTCATCATACTAAAAAAATCAGGGACCTTGATTTATATCCATCTTTCACACCCTCAAGTCTCACAGGTGGAATGGATCAAATCTCTTGAATTTAACTTCAGATAAACCTGGATGAAGTAGAGTTCAGTTGCAGTCTTATTAATGCATGATCTTAACTAGCATAGAGTATGAACTAAGGCACAGAAGCTGCTGATGAATCTCTTGCTTGTAACTTATTGCATTTGGTTCCACATTGATGAATTTCCCAACCAGAAATATCAGTGTTTTGTGGTAGAATGAACCAATGTTAATACCACACACCACAAAACAAATTTATTTCTAGTTGCATCCCCTTCCCTACCTTCATTGTTGTTCTGTACTGCTGTTGTCTTGATAATTGTTGCAGAACTTTTTTGTTGTTGATCTAACTCAGAAGTTTGGCATTTGACTTTTATCCATGTTGATCAATCTTCTTCCATGAGTTGGAATATCTTGAAAATGATTGTATTGAATTGTACCTGCAAAATCAAAAACTAGGTTAGTAAAATAGTCTACCACAAAGTTTCCTTCTCTGAACACATGCACCACTGAAACATCCTTATCCTTCATCCATCTTTGTATACTCCTCACTGTCAAAGCAATGTTCCATGGCACCTCCCAAATACCATCCAGGACCTTTTACATTGTAAGGGAGTCTGTTTCAACTATTACAGGCAGTAAATCATGTAAAACACGGTACTTGATCCCCTCCTCAATGGCCATAGCTTCAGCAACTAGATTAGTAGTATCAGTTAATAAGCTTGCCATAGCATATATAAACTCTCCTGAACTATCTCTAATACAAAAGGCTGCTAAACTTGGCCCTGGATTTCCTTTAGAAGCACCATCAGTGTTGCATTTAAAGCATCCTCTATCTGGAAAATTCCACTTCACCTGTTTATAAATTAATGGCATCCTCTAGTTCTCTAACAATTCAACTATCTTAGCGGCTCTTTTGGCATATTCGCCCAAGGATATCTTTTCTTTGCTAGCATATATATGTTCCTGTTGATCTCATGTATGATCTTGTTCTGAGAAACTGCTCCTCCATGCCTCATGCTGTTCTTGCTCTTCCAAATTTGCCATAAAAACCAAAGCAGGAATTGCTTGATATAAAGGTTTCAACCTTGCAATAGTTTGCAAGTTCCACCAGCACAAGACTATACGCTTAATCGGAAAGGGCCCAAGACACTGTCGCAGCTTGAAAATAATGCCATATTGTAGTTGCAACATAACCTGTAATGAAAATATGATCCATGGTTTCCTGCTGATTCTGACAGCACTAACATCTTGAAACTGTGTTGATTCTCATTCTCATCAGCACTTCATCTATAGGGAGATTCCAATAACAAACTCTCTATAAGAAAAAAGAGATTTTGTATGGCAAACCTTTGATCCAGAATTTGTCACAAACAAGTAATATCTGATTCCTTTTCCTTAGCTTCTCCTATGCACTTTTAACTGTAAACTTACCAGAACTTGTGATCATCCACCATGGCTTATCTATCTCATTTGTTCTCACAAAATGTCCCAATTCCTTTCTAACATGATCAACAATATCAGCTGGTACCACCTCTTGTAACTTTGCATAGTTCCAATGACTTTCACTCATCAACTCTTCAAGCTCTTCTCCTAAAACTTCATTCTGATAATGAATAGGTATCAGATCATGAAAGGCACCTGGTTTAGACCAATTATCAAACCAGATTGAAGAAGATCCATTCTTAGGTTCCCACCAAATACCATGTTCCATTTCATCTCTAGCTTGCAATATCATTTTCCAAGTCTGAGATCCCCCTTTCCACTGAACCACAGTTGGCCTGAACCTCTTACAATATTTTTTCCATATGAAATTGGACCACTGTGTACTGCTTGTCCTGAATCTCCACCAATGTTTAGCAAACAATGCTTTGGATATATCATTTAGAGATCTGAAGCCTAACCCTCCTTCATTCTTTGGATAACATATATTTTCCCATGCTGACCAGTGCTTGCTTCTTCCTTCTTCCTTAGTTTGCCCAAAAAATCTATTGAATAACTTGTGCAGATCCTTAATGACACACTTTGGAGGCACCATAGCAGACATTAAATAAATTGGGATGCTTTTTACAACACTTGAAATCAACATAGCTTTCCCTCCAATTGATAGTAATTTACCTCTCCAAGCCTGCAACCTGTCCCTCACTTTCTTCATCATGTCTTTATAGAATAGTTTCTGCCTTCTAGCATGAAAGATAGGACATCCCAAATAAGTATATGGGAATTCACCTTTGTTGAAGCCTGTTATTTGTTGTACCTCCTGATTCAGCATACTAGCCACCTTCTTATGCATATAAAAAAAGCTCTTGTCTGCATTGATCTTTTGTCCAAATTCTCTCTCATATTCATGCAAAATGGACATAATCATCTCCAAAGATGCTTTATCTGCAGATGCAAATATGATAGTATCATCTGCATATGACAGCTGATTTAAATTTGCACTCCACTTTGGCATTCCATATCCTCTAAAGTTGTCTTTTTCAAATAATGAATTAAGAGCCATAGACAAGACCTCAGCAGCTAGAATAAAAAGAGCAGGAGATAGAGGGTCTCCCTATTTGACCCCTCTTGTAGAATGGAAAAAACCAAAAGATTGTCTATTAATGAGAATGGAATACCAGTTATTAGCAATGAATCTCCATACCATGTCTACATACACTTTTACAAATCCCATTTTTCTGAGAACTTGATGTCACGACCCAACCCCGTAGGCCGTGACTAGTGCCCGAGCTGAGCACTCGTACGCACCCATTAACCATAATCAACATACTAATAACTTGAGCATATGCAAAGGTGAGACGTCATCTCCATAATCGGTCCACGGCGAGCATAACACGAACTTATATATATACAGAAAAGTAAAACGTTGGTCCAAAGCTGTCACATATACATGTATACATAACGGACATAAGCCGGTAAGGCTGTCATAATATAGGGGGACGCCCAGAACACAAACCACACAGACACAACTGTACAATACTTACCCACAACCCACACATATGTCTACAGATCTCTAAGAGTCATAACAGAATCATATGACAGGACGGGGCCTCGCGTACCCCCCCCCCCCGAATATACATATAAATACACGCAAAAAGTGTTTGTACCACGGATATAGGCTCTCGAAGCAAGGGAGCGCTCCGAAATAAAGCGAATAGATATCCTAAGGCGACGAATCACGAACGAACGTACGTACTGCCTGGGCATACGAAACGCGGCCCGAAGAAAGGGGTCGGTCGACAGAATATGTACTGAGCATGTAAAGCATGAAACACAGTAGACAGGATCGTACTGAAATAAGGAGGATAGAAAAGTAGTACAGTAACCAGAAAATCATAAGACTTGCCTTTGAAACATAAATCATGCATGTCAATATCATGTAGTACATATGCATATACATAACGTGTCCCGGCCCTCTAGTGAGGGACTCGGTAAATAAAATCATCATATATGTACATATAGCGTGTCCGGCCCTCTAGTGAGGGACTAGGTGAATGAAGTCATGTATGCCATCCTGGCCGCCATCCCCGTATCATCACATCATCATATACATATATATATATGTCCCGACCCTCTAGTGAGGGACTCGGTGAACAATGCAGTGGAGTTGCACGAATGCGTGTCCTGGCCCGGGACTCAGTGAAGGACATATTGAACTTTGCACGAGCAGAGTAGTGAGAAACCATATGCATAAAAATCACTTTTAAGACTCAATAGATAAGTAGACGAATCAACGCTTGAGTATCAAACGATAGTCATATCAAATCCGTTCTAAACATCATTAGGGCTGCATTAAAAGAAATTTGAGGGATCGTAGACATGTATCAAGCCAATCCGAGCCCGCCCATGAAAGTTACGGGCATTATACGTTATAGAATCATTCGCGAACATATCAAAGCAATCCGGTTAATCAATGAAAGTTAGGGACATTTTTCGACATAAAATCCTTTTGGAACAAAACTCTTTATACAACACTTGAAATCCAATCATACAAAAGGCATAAGGACCTTAGCTCGACCATATTAAGAATGCTAAATTAAAAGGTGAATAAAAATCGTAGACATGCTCGAATCATAAGAATAGAGTTACCCCGAGGCTCGTATCATAGCTTACTTACCACTAGGACATGCCAAAAGAAGGAAAGGTAAGCTTTACATACCTCGTCCGCTTCCTAAGCTAATCCAAACTCAAATCTCGGGCTTCCCAAAATCTACAATAACGTCATTATATACCAAACATTAGCCATAGGCACTTAGGAATTCAATCCCAAGCCATCACTTTATTTACAAAAATTTGGGCAGCATTTCCCCTATAAACCCAACAACCCGAGAATTCAACTCGGCCAAATCATCAACAACAATACCAACAATCATATTAGCAACATCAACAATCAATTCAAAACGCATTCTAACATTAGTAACTCTTTTCTACCTGATTCGACAACATTCCATTTTCATTCAAATCAACACATATAATCAATCCAACATCATTGCTCACGCGTTCAAATTTCCAGTCCGAAACCATTCAAACAAGATTCAAGACACTTCTAACAATCCGCATAATATTCAAAACAACCCAACCAATACACAATGCCACCCGAAACCTTCCAAACTTGACAAGAGCAATACAACACATTCTTTTCTTCCAATTGCATGAACTATACCAACAATCCACACGTTAACAACATCATTCTCTTATATACAAGAAACTATATTAAAATCGCATTAACTTCCAAATCAGCCCACACGATTATAACTTCAACTTGGATCATTAAATCTTCATTTTACATCATAGAATCACAACAACAACAACCAAAACACCAAGTAAAAATTAGTTCATTCTTTACCACACAAAACAGTCCCTATTCGGCCACAACATCAACACCATAGTTTCATGAATTTCATTCATTTTCACATACTACAACATGTACAAATCATCCATAACACATGTAAGAGGAGATTGAACCTTACCTTTTCCACTTAGTTCTTCACTTGGCTAGGGTTGGTGCTTTGCAAGAATGAATGGTTTGCTTGCTTCAACAACCACTCCACGTTATCATACACCTTCTAAGGAGTTGAATTGCTAGAGGAAATTATTTTTTTTCTTCACTTTTTCATGGACCTTGTTCGGCCATACCTTGGCCGAGTATGGCTTCCTTTTTTTTCTCCAAGTTTCTAGAGGTTCTAAGGTTGGAAGATGAAGAATATGACTTGCTAGTCATCCAATATGATCATTTATAATTCATCCATGTGTGCCATGGCCCACATATGGCTTGGATGAATTAAAATTTGCCAAGCCATGCGTGGGAACCACCCATGAGGCACACGGCCACATTGTGGCTTGTTCATGAAATGTCAACTTTTCATAATTCACTTTTAACCTCAAATTTTCCTTAATATTCCATACCAATAAAATCTTAAGCAACTTATGCCTTAAAACAAAATCGGAGGTCAAAAGTCTCAACCTCGTATCCTGGAATAGTCTTGTCCTTAACTTATCACAACTAGCTCGGAATATCCCAATGTACAAAATACGGGATATAACATCATCCCTCCCTTTAGAACATTCATCCTCGAATGTTAAACTGGTCTTACAGGGTCTTATAAGCACTGCGGGGGAGAGTCTCTTTCATAGCTGTCACATACAGTCCATTAATCAATCAACATAACCCATTTAGGAGTTTGAATTACCTGGAGATATAGGAATTAAGTAGGGATACGTATTCTTCATCTCTTCCCTGTCATCGTTCCGCCACAATAATTTAACGGAAACTACGTCTTTAGTACGCAACCTTCTCACCCGACGATCTAGTATGGCTACAGGATTCTCCTCGTACGATAGCTCTTCCGTTACCTGGACATCATCCCCAGAGAATACTCTAGAAGAGTCACCGATGCATTTGCGAAGCATAGACACACGAAACACTGAGTGTGATGTTTCCAGATCAAAGGGTAGGTCTAACTCACTGACAACCTTGCTTACCCTATGAACGTTGTAATAATGTCCAATACATCTCGGGTTAAACTCCTCCTTCTCGTCGAATCTCATTATACCTTTCATGGGTGATATCTTCGAGCATACCCACTCGCCAATTTGGAATTCTAAGTATCGACGTCGGTTATTTGCATGTGACTTCTATCAAGTCTGAGCTGCTAATAACCGTTAGACCAAAATTTTCGGTACCAAGCCTTGCCCAACTTTCCTTCAAAGGCTCGGAAGTCTAATCCCTTAGTCCACTGGTCTCCCCGAATCTTCTTATGGCCTGCTACGCGAACCCGGACTCTTGTAATCGTAACACAAGTACCTATGATCTTGCATCTTCTCGACAATAACTCCAATGTCTGTACTTGAATAGCTGATACCCAGCGAATCTCAATGTACAGAAATTACGGGTGTAACATCTTCGATTATCAGTTGCTTAATCAGGCCTCAAAGCATAGGTCAGTTTCTTCTCATTCTTCCTTAACTCCGTTATTGCCTGCAATCAACTCCTTTCATTTCTTTGCCCACATGTACTCAATCGGAATTCAACGAGTATGTCGCTCTCGTTCTGGTTTTTATCCCCATTATTGTAGTCTTGGCTTATCGTGCCATAACTATCCATTGTCCTACCGTATTCTCTTTTTTTTTTTGTTTCTTGTTCCCTTATTATTGGGCAATTACCTTGCTCGTATACGACGCACTCTTGCATTCATTTCTTCAGTACCCTCTCGGCTATCCCTTTTATACCGGTTGCTCTTAGACATATACTGCATTGACTCCCTGTAGTCTGTTAGTTCATGTTCCCGTTCTCTTACCTCTTTGTCACCATCCCTCTTAATCATACATTCTAAATATTTATCCAACAGGACCTTATCGCTAGTGGGCATAGTGGCTGTGTTTCTTAAACTATTCCTCCCGATTTCTTTCCAAGACCGGTCACATCAATATCCAAAACATGTATATACGTAATGCTTCTTCGCCATCTATCATCCTTCACAGTCCAGTTACGCTCACGGCAACCCATAATTCAGGTTCACGCTAAATCATTGGGCTCCTGCCACAACCCCCTTTTTTTTCCTTTAGCCTCCAGTTTCAACGGTTCCTTTAACCTCTTCCCCTCAAATCTTGCAATACAACCCAACAGCATTGGCTATGGAAATTCTTACCCCCTTATAATTTTCTTACCACACAAGTATGCGTGTCTTCGATTTCCTTATATTAGCGATCGTTCCGTCAGTCATTATTCCTTGTTAGCTTTCCGGTTGGGCATAGCTTCATGTTGATGACTCATACGATTTCATAGCATATGCTCTCATGCTTAGATTAATTAGTGGCCCATAAACTTTTTTTTTTTCAAAATTCGGTGAGCTCTCTTGTTTCCATCCATAGAAGCAGCGTTCTTTCTTTCCTTCAAAAATTTCCAAACCACTAATCGCTGTTCTTTTTATTACAATTGTCATTTCCATCCCAAGTGTTCTTTTGGGTTCGTCATCTTTTCTAGCACTCTTAGCTTGGAAATCTTTCTCGCTTTTTTCGTTACCCTTAAGGGCATGTCGTCGACGAGAGCTTCAAATCATGATCTAGAAACATCGTAGTTCATCTTGACGCGGAATTCTTGCTTGAATTATCTTCCATACTTCCTCCCTATGTCTACCTCAGGACACATTTATCGTCAATTCATTCTACCTCCTTTGATGCTTTCCTGATATGCCGATATGTTTCGAACTCTAGCCCCTCGAGCTAATAAATTTCCCCTTCTGGGGTTTGAGAACGTCATGATTCCTTCCAAGTCCAATATGTTCTTCCCCTCTTATTAAGGAGGTCCTGATACACCCATGGCTTCCAAATGTCCATCGTCTTCGGCAATTATCTGTCGCCCTTTACGGCCTTCTCGAGGTCGGGTTCTATTATCGCCTGGTTTGACTAGTCTATCTTCTTGCAGGGTACCGTTCTGTGTCCAATCGAAACACTTGTAAGGGTTGGACCCCATTCCGATGCCTTCTTTTCTGTCTCCTCATATCTCGGTCCTTTATGGCTAATGATTTCCTGGACCCACAAGTTAATAGGGTTAGCGAGATTCACCCCCTCATTTATGAGATCTCCGATTATACCTTACTCCTCGTCTCTCTTCCCGACTTTACTTGTAACATATCTAAAACTTCTTACCCTGAGTTCTTTTTCCGTTTATGGCTACATCGTTATTCTGGTCAATATTTCCATACCCTTTCATTCACTACTTGTTCTTTCGCCCGTCGTCTCCCTTGGAGGCTTTACTCACTCGTGTTTCTCACTTTTCACTTTGTCTGACATTTGGTATCCTCACCTCCCATCCACTCACTTTCTCTCTTCTCCAAACATCATCGTATTAGGACTTTCCAAGCTTAACCTATAGGGAAAATGACGTCAGTTTGCTTTGTAACATTTATACCCCTAATTCTAGAACTGTAATGCCCACTTTTTCTCTTCACCGGTCTAATCTGCCCCGTCCTACATGACTTCCTAAGGTTCCTGCTCACTCCGCATACTCTAACTTCCCTTAGGCTTCTCTAGCTTCTCATTTGCTTCCTATGTCCGAATTTATAAGACTTTCAGAACACTTCCCAGGGGGTCACCCATCCTAAAATTTCTCTCACTCCAGCACGCTTAACTTTGGAACTCTGATGAAATACGATGCTTTAACGCTAGTATGATCGCGTCCACCTTCCCGCATAACCTTCATCCCATAATCTGGAGTAAGTTGAAGTCTTAACAGATTTCAAAACGCTCTCAATAACACAATTACTATTTTAGCCCTCTTTCGATCCTCAGCATTCACTTTTCACCTATGGATACGACTACTTTCCGTCCTAGGCTTCCAGATCCACAATGGCAGTGAACACACCTTAATCGCCATAACTTATAAACACTTGGTCATCGGCCCTTAAATTTCTGCTTGCCGCTATTAAGTAACAACCATACAGCAAATACACATACATAGAACAAATTCCAATAAGGACTCATATACCTGTAGACGATCGGTCTCCAGCCTGATCTGGTGGGCTATAAGGTGAAGTGTACTCCTCATCGTCGTCTCCCTCATCTGAATCCGAGGAATATAGATGGCCCGGCAATTCCTGGTTCACCGACGGCCAGGATAGGGGGCTGGAGTAATCTGTAACACTCACCGAGAGGCCGGTCTAACATAGTGCTCCACCATAGAGCAGCGGTGCGATCTCGGGAAGCTCCTCCCCCGGTGCCCCAGCCAAATACTCAGACGGATCTGTATCATAGCTGTCCTCTGGGTGGTCCTCCTCACTGGGTGTCAAGGACTCCGGAGGAATCATCGCGGGGTCCTCTGAGGGATCAGTCTCGATAGAATAGCTGAGGCTCCTCCTGCTGGGTCCTGGAGCCTGAGGTCCTGAAGATACTCTAGGGGCCTTCTTGGCACCCCCACTATCTGAAGCTGGTCTCTTCATCTCTCGTCAATCTGTACCTACCTGCAGGAGAAAGCGTCAGAAATGATCTTCCCTAGACTCTGGCTCTATCGCACGATCTAAGACAGAAGAAAGGTCACTGATTCCTAAATGCCCCGCAGCCTCCTGTTTATAAGTGTGGCCGGCTTCACACCCATAAACAAGACTCTGCCGGACACAGTCTGTAGACAATCCCTGGGATAAACTGCTCTGATACCACTTCTGTCTCATGGGTGGTTCCCACGCATGGCTTGGAAAATTTTAATTCATCCAAGCCATGTGTGGGCCATGGCACACATGGATGAATTATAAATGATCATATTGGATGACTAGCAAGTCATATTCTTCATCTTCCAACCTTAGAACCTCTAGAAACTTGGAGAAAAAAAAGGAAGTCATATTCGGCCAAGGTATGGCCGAACAAGGTCCATGAAAAAGTGAAGAAAAAAAATAATTTCCTCTAGCAATTCAACTCCTTAGAAGGTGTATGATAACGTGGAGTGGTTGTTGAAGCAAGCAAACCATTCATTCTTGCAAAGCACCAACCCTAGCCAAGTGAAGAACTAAGTGGAAAAGATAAGGTTCAATCTCCTCTTACATGTGTTATGGATGATTTGTACATATTGTAGTATGTGGAAATGAATGAAATTCATGAAACTATGGTGTTGATGTTGTGTCCGAATAGGGACTGTTTTGTGTGGCAAAGAATGAACTAATTTTTACTTGGTGTTTTGGTTGTTGTTGTTGTGATTCTATGATGTAAAATGAAGATTTAATGATCCAAGTTGAAGTTATAATCGTGTGGGCTGATTTGGAAGTTAATGCGATTTTAATATAGTTTCTTGTATATAAGAGAATGATGTTGTTAACGTGTGGATTGTTGGTATAGTTCATGAAATTGGAAGAAAGGAATGTGTTGTGTTGCTCTTGTCAAGTTTGGAAGGTTTCGGGTGGCATTGTGTATTGGTTGGGTTGTTTTGAATATTGTGCGGATTGTTAGAAGTGTCTTAAATCTTGTTTGAATGGTTTCGGACTGGAAATTTGAACGCGTGAGCAATGATGTTGGATTGATTATATGTGTTGATTTGAATGAAAATGGAATGTTGTCGAATTGTGTAGAAAAGAGTTACTAATGTTAGAATGCGTTTTGAATTGATTGTTGATGTTGCTAATATGATTGTTGGTATTGTTGTTGATGATTTGGCCGAGTTGAATTCTCGGGGTTGTTGGGTTTATAGGGGAAATGCTGCCCAAATTTTTGTAAATAAAGTGATGGCTTGGGATTGAATTCCTAAGTGCCTATGGCTAATGTTTGGTATATAATGACGTTATTGTAGATTTTGGGAAGCCCGAGATTTGAGTTTGGATTAGCTTAGGAAGTGGACGAGGTATGTAAATCTTACCTTTCCTTCTTTTGGCATGTCCTAGTGGTAAGTAAGCTATGATACGAGCCTCGGGGTAACTCTATTCTTATGATTTGAGCATGTCTACGATTCTTATTCACCTCTTAATTTAGCATTCTTAATATGGTCGAGCTAAGGTCCTTATGCCTTTTGTATGATTGGATTCAAGTGTTGTATAAAGAGTTTTGTTCCAAAAGGATTTTATGTCGAAAAATGTCCCTAACTTTCATTGACGGAACCGGATTGCTTTGATATGTTCGCGAATGATTCTATAACGTATAATGCCCGTAACTTTCATGGGTGGGCTCGGATTGGCTTGATACATGTCTACGATCCCTCAAATTTCTTTTAATGCAGATTTAATGATGTTTAGAACGGATTTGATATGACTATCGTTTGATACTCGAGCGTTGATTCGTCTACTTATCTATTGAGTCTTAAAAGTGATTTTTATGCATATGGTTTCTCACTACTCTGCTCGTGCAAAGCTCAATATGTCCTTCACTGAGTCCCGGGCCAGGACACCCATTCGTGCAAATCCACTGCATTGTTCACCGAGTCCCTCACTAGAGGGCCGGGACACGCTATATATATATGTATATGATGATGTGATGATATGGGGATGGCGGCCAGGATGGCATATGATGACTTCATTCACCGAGTCCCTCACTAGAGGGCCGGGACACGCTATATGTACATGTATATGATGATTTTACTTACCGAGTCCCTCACTAGAGGGCCGGGACACGTTATGTATATGCATATGTACTACATGATATTGACATGCATGATTTATGTTTCAAAGGCAAGTCTTATGATTTTCTGGTTCGTACTACTTTTCTATCCTCCTTATTTCGCACGATCCTGTCTCTCGTGTTTCATGCTTTACATGCTCAGTACATATTCCGTACTGACCCCCTTTCTTCGGGGGCTGCGCTTCATGCCCGCAGGTACAAACGTTCGTTCTGGTGATTCATCATCTTAGGATATCTATTCTGCTATTTCGGAGCGCTCCCTTGCTTCGGAGCCTATATCTGTGGTACAGACACTTTTGCTGTGTATTTATATGTATATTTAGGTACGGCGGGCCCCGTCCCGTCATATGATTCGTTATGACTCTTAGAGGTCTGTAGACATATGTGTGGGTTGTGGGTAAGTATTGTACAGTTGTGTCTGTGTGGTTTGTGTTCTGGGCGTCCCCCTATTTTATGACAGCCTTACCTGCTTATGTCCGTTATGTATACATGTATATGTGACAGCTTTGGGGCGACGTTTTACTTTTCTGTATATATATAAGTTCGTGTTATGCTTGCCGTGGACCGATTATGGAGACGACGTCTCACCTTTGCATATGCTCAAGTTATTAGTATGTTGATTATGGTTAACGGGTGCGTACGAGTGCTCAGCTCGGGCACTAGTCACGGCCTACGGGGTTGGGTCGTGACACTTGAACAAGAAACCTCCAAGAAAGTCTATCATAATCCTTTGCCATATCCAGCTTAATGATAACATTAGCAGGTTTCCCTCTCTTTCGATATCAGCCACTAATTCTTGAGTAAGCAAAGACATTTTCAATAATATTTCTACCCTTCACAAATCCAGACTAATTTGGGGATAGTAGAGATGGCGTATATATCACTTCTAGCTTGTCATGCAATAGTCTGGAAATAATCTTGTTTATGAAATTGCTAAGGCTGATTGGTCTCAAGTCTGAAAAAGTGTTGATTATTTCTTTCTTAGGCAGGAAGACCAGATTTGTATGAGTTCCTGACTTTGGTAAAGTTCGTCCCTCATAAAAACTATTGATCACATTATACACATCAGCACCAACTATATTCCAACACCATTGATAAAAAAAACACCAGAAAAACCATAATATCTACAAGCACTATCACCTGATAATGCAAAAACAACATTTTTAACCTCTTCAAGTGTCACGACCCATTTTGCTTAGGTCGTGCGGGCACTTACCTTCCCACCTCGGTAAGCGAACCCATATCCCAACAATGAATAAATACACAAAGAATGAATTTAAAACAGCGGAATGGAACAAATACGTAAGTCTCACGATATATATAGATAGATAGTAGTAAAAAGTGTGGAAGACAGTAAATACCCCCAAGGTCTAGTCTGAATAATATAAGAGCATCTAAGGAGAATAATGCAGTCTAGAATACTAATACATAACGTCTATGTCTCTGAAATAAAAGCAAGACATGTGATAGGAAGGTCATCAAGGTCAGCGGACACCATGCTCACCCTGGAAACTCGAGAGAAAGCTGAAGAGTCAATCAGCCACAGGTCACAGAAGTAGATCCGTCTTGGTACTCTGCATTCATAAAAGAATGCAGCAAGTGCAGTTCAGTACAATCAACAGTACTGGTAGGCATCATCGGCCGACTAAGTATAGTTAACACAATTCAGAAGATAAAGCAGATAAGCAAATAAACCAAACAAGCATGAGACAATATAATCGCAACCGAGTATCCGTCATCACCTATGTAAGCATCTAAACCCAAATATGCCAAGTCCGAGTATATCCGATCCAATCCAATCACCACAATAGAATCATCACAATCCAATCATCACAACAGAATCATCACAATCCAATCATCACAACATCTTAATCAAGTCATAATGCAATGCAGTGCAATAATGGTATGAATGCGATGCCATGCCATGCAAATGAGGTGTACACATGTACTCCGGACAGAAATATCGACGTCTCAGTAGCACAACCCAGCGTGACTCGCGAAGTCTAAGTGTCACCCGTCTCGAATCTTTGCCCAACAGGCAGACGGGACCCTGGCTAATTGCTCATAGGGGGAGTCTCACCGGCACCACCCCGGGGGACCCGCAGAGTCTATGCACTAACAACAATTTCGGGATAACATCGAAATCAGCCGTGCAACAACGATGCCAGAATAGCTCTTTGTCACGACCCGACCTACGGGCCGCGACGGGTACCCGAGGCTGACCACCGAGCACCCCTCATTCTACTGCTTAACCTGTCTTTATTCATTTCTCTTGTCGTTTATAATAATAGAAAACGACTTTCATATAGAACCTTCTTACTTATATAACGTAGGCCCTTTGGGCTATCAAAATGATAATAATATACATGGGCTTCCATTTGCATAATGACTATGGGACCATACTACCCACACATACGTATCTACGAGCCTCTACTGGAATACTAGACATATGGACGGGACAGGACCCCGCCGTGCCCAAAATACATGTACACAAAATGATGTCTCACAATAGCACCTCCGGAATAAAGGAGGGCTTCTGCAACTCCGCTGATGGCTACTGTGAATCGGCACCGTCTCCCTGTCTACCTGTGGGCATGAACACAGCGTCCAAAGAGAAGGACGTCAGTACGAATATTGTACTGAGTATGTAAAGCATGAGCAGCATGTGATGGAGAAACATAGCAAGAACATAGGAGATAACATAAGATGGGAGACATCAACATTCTCTTCATAGTACTTACCTGCTTTCCGTAGGAACATTTCATGTGCTATTTCGCGCTCGTATACATACATCCATATCTTTTACTTACTTACCTTTCATATCTATTCTCTTGTCATACTCATGCTTGTATCACGTACTTGGCATATACATAGCCCTTACTCGGCACTCACATGGTATTAGAATATTCGTACTCTAATTCTTTGTCATATACATAGCATACTCGTGCTCACAAAGATGTCATATACTTATGTTATATCCCGCATTTTGTACGTCGGAATATTTTAAGACAATTGCGGGAAGTTAAGGGCAAGACCATCTTCAAAAAAATTATTTTAGCATAAGTTGGTTATGAATATTATTTATGAATATTATTGAACGAAAATATTGAGAAAGGCAAGGGGCAAGAAGAGAAATTCGCAAATGGGCCGTGAAAATAATGCGGAAGGCTAGGGACAAAATGGTAATATTGAAGAAAGTCGAGGGGCAAAATGGTAACTTCACCAAGGGTTCATGAAAGTTCCCCAAAGGAGTCCAAATTAGTCATGTGATGAAAAGAAAAAAGGAAAGAAGGAAAAAAAAAAAAAAAAAAAAAAAGGATGACAAAATAAGTCATCTTTCCATGGAAATTAAAAGAAGAATCTAGAGAGAGGGGGGCATGTGCCCCTCACATGCATGTAATGTATATATATATAAGAGAGGCCCATCTTATAAAGCAAGAAAAAAAAAGAGATGAAGAACAACAAAGCCAAGGCCATTCGGCCAAGGCTAGAGAAAAAGAAGAGAAAAGAAAAAAATTTAAGTCTTCAATCCTTGGTTCAAATTATGTTCTTCAAGTATTTCTACCAAGTGAAGGATGCTCTTTAATGTGGTGCAATGGTTGGAGCAAGAAAACTATCCCTTGTGGCAAGTTACAAATTCTAGTCAAATGGAAAATTGGGGAAGAAGGTAAGATTCAATCCTTTTTATATGTTTTATGGATGTTTGGACGGATTGCTACATGAAGAAATGAATGAAAGCCATGAAAATATGGATGTTGAAGTTGAGCCATGAATGTTGCATGTTGGCCGAAAATACATATATTGTTGAAGTGAAGTGATGAATTAATATTAGTTAGTAATTTGATTGTTGTGGTTATAGATGGTCCATGCATGTTGTGATATGTGGAAGTGAATGAAACTCATGCGAAAATGTAGTGTGTGTGTGGGCCGTGTATGTGTGACTTGGTGTAGAGAAAATAAATTAATTTTATGTTATGTGTTGGTTGTTGTTGTGATGGATTTTATATAATGAAAATGAAAGTTTGATTATTCAAATGGAAGTTGTGATAGTTATGGGCTGAATTGGAACGTAATATGATTTGAATATGCTTTCTTGAATTCATGGAAGTAATGTTGTAAATGTATGGAATTGTTGATATAGTTTGTGAGTTTGAAAGAAATAAAGGTATTGTTGGAGTTCTTATGGCATTTGGAAGATTTGGGTTGGAATGTCTTGAACATGTTGTGAGTTGAGTATTGATATTGTTGTTATGATTGTTGGTTTGGCCGGGTTGAATTCCCGGATTGTTGTTGATTACAATTTGCCGAGTTAGAATCTCGGGATGGCACATTTACGGGGAAATGCTGCCGAAATTTTTGTAGACAAACGTGCATTCAAGATTGGATTCAAAAAGGTACTAATTGAGTTTTGGTAAACATGACCAAATTGTAGATTTTGGGCGAATTTGGAGCTTGAATTTGGAATAGCGGAAGGAGCGGAAAAAGGTATGTAAGACCTTACTTTCTTTCTTTGGCATGTCTTAGACGTATAGGCTTGATTTCGCGCCTCGGGGACTTCCCTAACTCTAGAAATCCGAGATTGAAAAATAGTTACTATTCATTCAGTGGCATTGAACCAAAAGTGCTCGAATAGTGAAAGAAAGGTCGAAACACCCTAGAACTTGCAAGAATAAGACCCGATCACCCTAAGGCTTCCATAAGCAACGTTATGAAACGTATATACGTAAAATTGTGTACGCCGCCTCATTCGACCGAGGCGGGCCCACTATTCCCAAACCCCTTTTTATTGTTACATTAAGCTTATTTCCATGCTATAGCTAATAAAAGTTTTTTGGATATCGTTCCTACTATTAAACTAGTAATTGTTTTAACTAAACCCTCGACCCCAAGCTATGATTTTCCTTACTAAAAGTTTACAAGTGTTTTCCAAAATATACATTTTTCCTTAAAAACTAAGCTTCATAATATTGACAGTTTTTATGACCTAAACAACGACTATAATCCTATGAAGACTGTGAATCTATGATGCCAATGATCCTACGATGACTATGATCCTACGATGACTATGATGGCTATGATTCTATGATACCTATGATTCTATGGGAACTATGATTCTATGATATCTATGATTCTATGGGAACTATGACTCTATGGGGACTATGATTCTATGATGAATATGATCCTATGATAACTATGATTCTATGATGACAATGATGAAGTCATATATGCTATGTCTATGACCCGCTATGCTATGATATGTTCTATGTTGATAGTCTCGCCTTATGATTATCGTTCCTTCAAGGTGAGACAAAGCGACCATGATTATTCCATAATGCGATCGGAGGTTTCCGACCCTACGTCACTCCGATAAGTACATGATTTCCTTGGGCTCTCTTGCATGCTAAATATGAACAAGGGTTCGGGGGGGATGGGAACTATGTATACTTGGAAATTGGGAAGGAACTATGTTTCATTGCCACCGGTCACCGTTTATCATCCGGACGCGGGATGCCCGGACGCGGGATTTATGGCGGCCGGAGTATTCGGCGCTATGTGGGCGAGCCGCCTCGTGCGGTACTATGACTCGATATGACCAAGTAAGCACGCATGGCATCCGCCCCGGGGGGCATTCATATGCACGGTGTTACTCGCTATCCTATGATATGTTCTATGTTCTCTATGCAAGATATGATTCCTATGTACAAGTCCACGCCTTGACACGTCACGTTCTATGTTTCTATGCGGTTACCGTTCATGTATACATTTCTTACTATGTTATTATTCATGCCTTACATACTCGCACACTATTCGTATCGACGCCCCTTCTTGTGGGCGCTCGCGTTTTCATGCCGCGTGTACCCCCCGACGAGTAGAAGTCATTATAGAAGATGTTTCAAAGAATGTTGGCAAGCTCCACTCGCCCGGAGAGTCGGGCCTTTGGAGTCAGCACACACGTGCTATGGTCCATGATTACGGTTAGAGACTTTGCGAGACAGTCGTCGGGTCTAAGGTGTCACTTTAAAAAAGAGTTTCTCCGGTTGACGTGTTTTATTATACGGAGCCCTCATATTTTCAATCGTATTTACTTTGGAGAAACGTCGAAAAGATTTTGAAAAAAAATTTGCTATGTATTTTACTTCGTTTTGTCTTAAGAATCCAAAGAGTTCATATGTGTATAAGAGTTAGAAGCGGGGTTCGCTCGCTCCGTACACGGGGGTCGGGTGCCCATCACACCCTAGTAAAGTCGGGGTGTGACAAAGTGGTATCGCAGCAGGTCGGTCCAAGGGTTGTCTCCGCAAAGTCGTGTCCGTGAGTCCCGTTTATGGGTGTGAAGCCGGCCACATTTATAAATGCGAGGTCGCGGGGCATTTAGGAACCGTTGACCTTCTTTGCCGTCCTATGATCGTGCGATAGAGCCAAGTCCTAGGAGAATGGAATCTCCTATGCAGGCCTTACCTACGACGAAAGAAAGTGAGAAGTGATATGGAAAGTTACAAGGACAAGTATTGATGTTCTGTTCGGCCGCCCGAAGCTGGGGGCTCGGTATGGCTGAGATGAGCCGTATACATATGTAAGCCTGCAAGGTATTGCCAATAACTGCTGTGTGCGGATCTGAATAGTGAAGATAATGAAGAAGGCCCTACCAGAATGGGCATGTCTCAGAGAAAGAAGTAAAGGAAATACGATAAATGTACAACAAACGAGATGCGATGTTTCAAGAAGGGTTATGGATTTGGCACGACGACGAAGGTGCGATCACTACCTCGGGAACCTGAAGGCCCAGGATAAGAAGTGGTTATGCACACAAGTGAAAGGTGAACATTCGGAACTGAAAAGGGCAAAATAGTAATTTCAAAGAAAGGACGTGTTATGAAAATATTCCAGAATCGGTAAGACTTCGACTTGCCCCAGGATATGTAATAAAGGTTATACGAGGAAGTGGACGCGATTATATCAGCGTTAAGACACCAGATTTTACCAGAGTTTCGAGGTTAAGCGTGCTCGTGCGGGAGCAATTCTACGGTGGCCCCCGGAAGTTACAAGAAATTTCATGTATTCGACCTAAGAGACACATGAGAGGTTAGGGTAGCCTAAGGGAAAGAGAGCATGGGATGGTTGGAGATCATAAGAAGACGCGTAGACGAGGCAAACTTGCTTGGTAAAGAGACAAGAAGTCGCACGTTGCACCGGGAATTAGTGGTAGGCTTGAACAGCGTTTGGACGTATTCGAGAGCTAGTTGATATTAATTATATATATAAAGGTGTAGGATATTCCAAATATGATTGTATCGGTGGACATGTGAATCCCAAATAACCGGGTTACGGACAAAAAGGCATTAATCGAGTAAGGGTACCGAAGTTCGAGTGACAGTAAGAACAAATGGTACAAGTGTTGCAAAGTAAGCTGTTATTATTCTACTATAGAGTGAGGTTGGAAATGAGAATATGAGACGAAGCGTAAATGGATCATGGTGTGTACACCCCAAAAAAGGGGAAGAGTGAGCGAAAATGTAATGATGGCAAGGAAAACGGTATCGATAGCTTAATGGCTAATGTGAAGGATGGAAATAGCCTTGAAAAGGGAGCTCCCCCGAGGTACTTATGAGAGCCTCCAGACTAGTCGAACATTCGAGGACGAATGTCCCAAAGGGGGGAAGGATGTTATATCCCGCATTTTGTACGTCGGAATATTTTAAGACAATTGCGGGAAGTTAAGGGCAAGACCATCTTCAAAAAAATTATTTTAGCATAAGTTGGTTATGAATATTATTGAACGGAAATATTGAGAAAGGCAAGGGGAAAGAAGAGAAATTCGCAAATGGGCCGTGAAAATAATGTTTAAGGCTAGGGACAAAATGGTAATATTGAAGAAAGTCGAGGGGCAAAATGGTAACTTCACCAAGGGTTCATGAAAGTTCCCCAAAGGAGTCCAAATTAGTCATGTGATGAAAAGAAAAAGGAAAGAAGGAAAAAAAAAAAAAGGATGACAAAATAAGTCATCTTTCCATGGAAATTAAAAAGAAGACCCAGAGAGAGGGGGCACGTGCCCCTCACATGCATGTAATGTATATATATATAAGAGAGGCCCATCTTATAAAGCAAGAAAAAAAAAAAAAAGAGATGAAGAACAACAAAGCCAAGGCCATTCGGCCAAGGCTAGAGAAAAAGAAGAGAAAAGAAAAAAATTTAAGTCTTCAATCCTTGGTTCAAATTATGTTCTTCAAGTATTTCTACCAAGTCAAGGATGCTCTTTAATGTGGTGCAATGGTTGGAGCAAGAAAACTATCCCTTGTGGCAAGTTACAAATTCTAGTCAAATGGAAAATTGGGGAAGAAGGTAAGATTCAATCCTTTTTTATATGTTTTATGGATGTTTGGACGGATTGCTACATGAAGAAATGAATGAAAGCCATGAAAATATGGATGTTGAAGTCGAGCCATGAATGTTGCATGTTGGCCGAAAATACATATATTGTTGAAGGAAGTGATGAATTAATATTAGTTAGTAATTTGATTGTTGTGGTTATAGATGGTCCATGCATGTTGTGATATGTGGAAGTGAATGAAACTCATGCGAAAATGTAGTGTGTGTGTGGGCCGTGTATGTGTGACTTGGTGTAGAGAAAATAAATTAATTTTATGTTATGTGTTGGTTGTTGTTGTGATGGATTTTATATAATGAAAATGAAAGTTTGATTATTCAAATGGAAGTTGTGATAGTTATGGGCTGAATTGGAACGTAATATGATTTGAATATGCTTTCTTGAATTCATGGAAGTAATGTTGTAAATGTATGGAATTGTTGATATAGTTTGTGAGTTTGAAAGAAATAAAGGTATTGTTGGAGTTCTTATGGCATTTGGAAGATTTGGGTTGGAATGTCTTGAACATGTTGTGAGTCGAGTATTGATATTGTTGTTATGATTGTTGGTTTGGCCGGGTTGAATTCCCGGATTGTTGTTGATTACAATTTGCCGAGTTAGAATCTCGGGGATGGCACATTTACGGGGGAAATGCTGCCGAAATTTTTGTAGACAAACGTGCATTCAAGATTGGATTCAAAAAGGTACTAATTGAGTTTTGGTAAACATGACCAAATTGTAGATTTTGGCGAATTTGGAGCTTGAATTTGGAATATGGAAGGAGCGGAAAAAGGTATGTAAGACCTTACTTTCTTTCTTTGGCATGTCTTAGACGTATAGGCTTGATTTCGCGCCTCGGGGACTTCCCTAACTCTAGAAATCCGAGATTGAAAAATAGTTACTATTCATTCAAAGGGCATTGAACCAAAAGTGCCTCGAATAGTGAAAGAAAGGTCGAAACACCCTAGAACTTGCAAGAATAAGACCCGATCACCCTAAGGCTTCCATAAGCAACGTTATGAAACGTATATACGTAAAATTGTGTACGCCGCCTCATTCGACCGAGGCGGGCCCACTATTCCCAAACCCCTTTTTATTGTTACATTAAGCTTATTTCCATGCTATAGCTAATAAAAGTTTTTTGGATATCGTTCCTACTATTAAACTAGTAATTGTTTTAACTAAACCCTCGACCCCAAGCTATGATTTTCCTTACTAAAAGTTTACAAGTGTTTTCCAAAATATACATTTTTCCTTAAAAACTAAGCTTCATAATATTGACAGTTTTTATGACCTAAACAACGACTATAATCCTATGAAGACTGTGAATCTATGATGCCAATGATCCTACGATGACTATGATCCTACGATGACTATGATGGCTATGATTCTATGATACCTATGATTCTATGGGAACTATGATTCTATGATATCTATGATTCTATGGGAACTATGACTCTACGGGGACTATGATTCTATGATGACTATGATCCTATGATAACTATGATTCTATGATGACAATGATGAAGTCGATATGCTATGTCTATGACCCGATATGCTATGATAAGTTCTATGTTGATAGTCTCGCCTTATGATTATCGTTCCTTCAAGGTGAGACAAAGCGACCATGATTATTCCATAATGCGATCGGAGGTTTCCGACCCTACGTCACTCCGATAAATACATGATTTCCTTCGGGCTCTCTTGCATGCTAAATATGAACAAGGGTTGGGGGGATGGGAACTATGTATACTTGGAAATGGAAAGGAACTATGTTTCATTGCCACCTGGTCGGTGGCTTATCATCCCGACGCGGGATGCCCGGACGCGGGATTTATGGCAGTAGCGGGAGTATTCTCGCGCTATGCGGGCGAGCCGCCTCGTGCGGTACTATGACCCGATATGACCAAGTAAGCATGCATGGCATCCGCCCCTGTGGGCATTCATACGCACAAAGTTACTCTGCTATCCTATGATATGTTCTATGTTCTCTATGCAGTATATGATTCCTATGTACAGGTCACAGCTTGACACGTCACGTTCTATGTTTCTATGCGGTTACTGTTCATGTATACATTTCTTACTATGTTATTATTCATGCCTTACATACTCAGTACACTATTCGTACTGACGCCCCTTCTTGTGGGCGCTGCGTTTCATGCCGCGCAGTACCCCCCGACGAGTAGAAGTCATTATAGAAGATGTTTAAAGAATGTTGGCAAGCTCCACTCGCCCCCGGAGAGTTGCCGAGTCGCATACACGTGCTATGGTCCATGATTACGTTTAGAGACTTTGCGACAGCAGTCGCGGGTATAAGGTGTCAGCCTTAAAAAGAGTTTCTCGGTTGACGTGTTTTATTATACGGAGCCCTCATATTTTCAATCTGTATTTACTTTGAGAAACGTCGAAAAGATTTTGAAAAAAAAAATTTGCTATGTATTTTACTTCGTTTTGTCTTAAGAATCCAAAGAGTTCATATGTGTAATAAGAGTTAGCGGGTTCGCTCGGCTCCGTACACGGGGTCGGGTGCCCATCACACCCTAGTAAAGTCGGGGTGTGACAACTTATCTCATTCGTTCTCACGTGAATGTGATGCATATGGTATAATCATACAGGTAACATAATCATACGTGAAGCATCGTCGTGCTCCTATAAGCATCATACATATAACATAATCGCATTCATAACGGTACCATACCTGTAGCATACTCGTATTCATATAGGTTAGTATCATTCATACTCGGCCCCTTCGGCTCGATAGGATCACTAGCATACGTACTCGGCCCTCTTGGCTCGATAGCATTACTGGTACACGTACTCGGCCCTCTTGGGCTCGATGGGCTTAACAGTATCCGTACTCGGCCCTCTTGGGCTCGATTGGCTTAATGGTACATGTACTCGGCCTCTCTGGGCTCGATACATACATAGATACATATATATCACATAGGGCATCATGACCTTAGCATATCTAGTCATCATCTTGCATTCATCATCACACATACATATACTTTTCATAATGTCGCGTCTATTTATACGCATTTAATCACTATCCGTATTCGGCCTCATAGGCTCGACAGCATATCGTATTCGGCCACGGGGCTCGACCACATCACATATATCTCATATCGTACATGCCTTATAGGTTCATTACTATTTCTCGTTTCATAGTCATGTAGTAGCTTTGTTTTACTCTAGCGTCATCGTATGCTTATCATCATGTCATATGTATACATAGCTGTAATAACTGCCCGACCATATAGGTGCGGTGTGATATCATCATATGCTCATTACATCATGCTCATCATAACGTGCTTATCATAACTCATCGTGGTATGCTTGACATCATATACGTATTACAATACATGCATAGGGACTCTTTGCTATTCATACTTTATCGGGGTGACATAAGGTCGTGGACCCCCGATGTCATTATGAGCATTCTTACGTATTCCGTCTCACCTTGAAGGAACAAGCATAAGGTGAGTGTACATAGTGATCAACATCATTAGATTACATATATCACCTCATTAACTTCTTAGGAGCATCATATCGTAGACTATGACATTTCTAGACTTTAGCTTACTATCATCATCATCGTACTCATCTCATATCTCTTATCTCGTATAGCTATTCATGAGTGAGGATCTTTACTTTCTTAGAGACAGGAACATTCATAGTAAAGGAGGAAATTCATGCCATGGAAGTCATGCCTTGAAAAGAAAGGGCTAAGCTTTACATACCTTTGTCGTTTAGCTTATTCTATTGCTTGCTCGTTCTCCTTTAATGCTCTCGTTTACCTTCAATGGAATTCGTATCAACATTAGCTATATAATCGTGGAATCATACTTACTAAGGCTATAGAAATTTGGGCAGCATCTCCTTTATTTATACTGCTTTCCGCCATATTCCATATCAACTCCCAACATTCATAAAAGTCGTCATGATATCATTAACAATAATCGTAGTTCATTCACATGATTCGCATTCCATAATTTCACCTCAATTTCCCATAATTATGACCAAAAATCCATCGTCGTATTCTTTCGTATCCCGTACTTATTTCATGTCCTAAAGGTCATTTATAACGTATTTACATCATCAACATATTCATTTCTATGATTCAATCCAACTACTATTTCAAGATGACATTATTCTTCCATATCTAACCCATTTGCTATACACTCTTTCAATTCATATGTTTCAACATAATAATAATACTTCAATTAGCATGTAATAAACATGAAACTTACCTTGGATGATGGAGGAACAAGCCTTGGATGACAATTCACCTTTTCCACCAAAACCCTACTTTCTCTCTCTTAGGATTTGCTTGATTTGTATGACTTTTGATGGGTTTCTTTCACTTGATTCTCTTGATTTCTTGTTGTTGATCTTTGATTTCTAGTGATTTCTCATGAATGAAGTGTTTGGAACACTCTAGAGGCTTCTTGAATGGTGGAGGAGAGAAATGAAATGAATGGAATGAAAAAGGAAATGTTCCTTATATAAAACACACTTCAGCCCCGATGGAAATATACGGACCAACATACGGTCCGTATAAAATCTACTGACCGTATGTTGGACCGTATATTTGGTCCAGTGAGTTATGTCTTGCTGGGCTGGATCTACGGCTGGACATACGTCCAGTAGATTTTATACGGCCAGTATGTCTGGCCGTATGTCTACCCAGTTTTCCGAGTTTTGTTTCGTCGACTCGTTTGATCTCCGATCCTTGTGGAACCTTCTTAACACTTATTCATCACTTCAATACCATTCTAAGGGACGTTATAACTCTCCCTTGGGGCATCATTCATACGCCATTAACTCAATGCTCGTACTCCTTATCCGATACTCTCAACTTACAACTCGTTTCTCTTAACAACTTTCTTTCTTCAAGTCTAATGTCTTTGAAATTCTTAATTAGCATCATCACATACTAGTTCTTACTTGTCCAAACCTCGTATACATCGTACCCCTCATTAGTCTATTCACTGTACGCTTAAGGGAAAATTTTCAAGGTGTAACATTCTTCCCCCCTTTTGGAACATTCGTCCCCGAATGTTAAATCATCGGGAATTCTAGAAAATTTCGCCAGAGTTTCCCCTATAATATGGCGATACCATCCTGTCACAACAACCCATAATATCATTGCCTCACAGGGCTACAACACAATAGCAATACAGATTGGCCACACACGACCCATATACATAAAAGTAAAGCGTACATACCTTATCATCCCAGTGTTCCCTCATATAGCTCTTCCGGGCTAAAATAAGTGCAGATTATCTCGTGGGGTCTAATATTTTGTTTCACCAATAGGGGACATAATATCTGAGTAATGATGGAAATAGGGGTGTTCGTATACTCTAATTATTACACTTCATTTAATGCATTCCCTTTCTTACCCCATAATGGCATCAAATCTTACATGGTTTGCAACTCTATTTCATTAGCGAAGTATAATTGCTTGCTAGTCACATCACCGCTCTTGGTGGTTTCCTGTGCGTATACATCTATACATATACAGATATCCATATCCATAAACATATTTGTGTTCATAGCCATATCTCTATTCATGATCACATTCATTTACATACTCATATTCATCACATTTCTATATTCGTAACATACTTGTACTCATGTTCGTGTCGTTCACATATCGTATATATCACACATGCTTAACATATTCGTATTCGTATTGATTTTATATACATAGCATTTATATAACATCTGCATAACATACCCGACTATAAAGAATCGGTACTTCACATACTTGGCTCGGCCAAGGCCCAGGTTTATCCGTACCTAACTATAGTGGTGCATGCTCATCATCATGTATACATATTCATACGCATATATCGTACTCTACCCGGTCATACAAGCTCGGGGTTTCCATAATAGTCATACATTGGCACATATACATATAAGATCATAAGCATTTCTTAATATCGTTACTATCATCGTTTATCACATCTATTTGACGCGCCTTAGGGTCTATCGTTAACTTTCTACACTTGCGCTCCTTTTCCTCGCTCCCCCCCCCTTGGGGTTTTGCCTACACCATTTTAAATTCACAGTCTTGCCTTCAAATCTTTAATTCATATACCTCTTACTATACTGCGTCTTATTCATGCTGTTTTCGATGATCCATAGCTACGATAATCTATAAAAGCGGGGCTTAACATACTCGTGTCTTCCCTCTTCTCTTTACTCTATACGTAAATGGCTTCTTATAGTCGTAACTCATCATCATCGCTATCTTGGGGTTTTTCCTCTTCACATCTTACTTCCCTAAACTTGAGAACCATAATACCACATATCATTCTTTCCCCACTACCATCGCTACATAATATAACTTCTCAATTTATACTTGCTTATTGCTACAATTATTTATTCTTCCTTTAGCACATAATCAAAAATGTAGCTATACCTGTGACGGCATCGGGGAGTGACTCGGATCCGTCGTCACCAATGCATACGTACGATGTCGAGGACCACTTGAATTAGACGCCCCCCCCCCCTCGCTTCCCCCTTACATCGCTAATGTCTGGGAGTCTTGTCCCGCGGGGCGCATAGATGACGAAGATCCGGCTGCGGATCCCGTGGGCTGGACCGCACGCCTGTCGCCTCGAAATGGGCACTCTCTCATAATATGACCTGACTGGCCACAACTATAGCAAACATCCGACCCCACTCGACAGGGTCCCCAATGTTGCTTACCGCACTGGGTACATTGTGGTATGGACGATCTCGTCTGGCCCGAATCACTTCTATACCGAGAACCAGACTCTCTGAAACTCTGACTCGGTCCGGAATGAATGGAGTAATCGGACCCCTGGCCTGAGTACCTAGAGTATGACTTCCTCGATCTCCCTCTATAGCTGCTATCGGCACCCATGGGTCTGGCCCTCTTACTTTGCCCCTTATCACTTTCACGTGCACTCCTTTGCGGCTGTTGTTGCCCTTCTAAATTTTGGGCATGGGCTTGAATGCGGGAAATATCCATCCCGTCTTGCAATGAAGCCGTTAAACATTCTTGATATAAATGTGGCCCTAAGCCGCTCACAAACCCGTACACTCGTCACCCATGTCGGCCACCATCATCGGAGCATATCTAGCCAACGAATTAAATTGAAGGCTATATTCTCGGGCGCTCATATTTCCTTGCTTTAAATTCAAGAATCTATCCGTTCTAGCTCGCGGATCTCGGGTGGCAAATAATGACGAATGAAGGCATCAACGAACTCTTGCCACACGGGAGAGGGGCGCATTCTCTTTTCTTAACGATCTCCGCTGTTATACCATAAAACCGCCACATCTCGGAGTCTATAAGACGCTAACTCCACTGATTCGGTTTCAGAGGCATGGATAATCCTCAATGTCCTCAACATTTCATCAATAAAACTTTGAGGGTCTTCGTCCGGCTTCGACCCGAAAAACTCCGGGGGATTCAAACTCATAAAATCACGGGCTCTAGTATTAGCCGAAAGATCACTCGGCCCCACATTCTGCCGCTGTGCTTGGGCGGCAAACCAATCGTGTCAATAAGCTAACGGCCTCGGCCACTTGTTGGCCTGAAGTGATGATGGAGGAACCGTAGGTGCGGAGCCTGGAGCGGGAGCCCCTTCTTGCTCTTCCACACGGGCGGAGTAGTGGAGGCACTAGATGGAACCTCATCATGTGATCCGCCCTCATCTATATTCATAGGCGGCTCTCTATTTTCCGCCCGCCTCTTCATCGTAGTCTCGCCCTCTGGGCGGCTTTAGCTTTCCCTTTTGGCGGCATTTCTGAAATCACAACATACTCATTAGGGAGGAATTTCATCTTATACTTGGCTCTATCGCACGATCTCATATGAAGAAAGATGGTCATTTTTCCTAAATGCCCTGTAGCCTCTTGTTTATTAGCGTGGCGCGCAACACACCATAAACAAGACTCTACTAGACACGGCTCATAGACACTTCCTAGGACTGAACTGCTCTGATACCACTTTACCAAATATACGGTCCAACATACGGTCAGTAGATTTTATACGGACCGTATGTTGGTCCGTATATTTCCGTCCGGGGCGGTGTTTATAGCAAGTGAACATTTCCTTTTTCATTCCATTCATTTCAATTCTCTCCTCCACCATTCAAGAAGCCTCTAGAGTGTTCCAAACACTTCATTCATGAGAAATCACTAGAAATCAAAGATCAACAACAAGAAATCAAGAGAATCAAGTGAAAGAAACCCATCAAAAGTCATACAAATCAAGAAAATCCCAATAGAGAGAAAGTAGGGTTTTGGTGGAAAAGGTGAATTGTCATCCAAGGCTTGTTCCTCCATCATCCAAGGTAAGTTTCATGTTTATTACATGCTAATTGAAGTATTATTATTATGTTGAAACATATGAATTGAAAGAGTGTATAGCAAATGGGTTAGATATGGAAGAATAATGTCATCTTGAAATAGTAGTTGGATTGAATCATGGAAATGAATATGTTGATGATGTAAATACGTTATAAATGACCTTTAGGACATGAAATAAGTACGGGATACGAAAGAATACGGCGATGGATTTTTGGTCATAATTATGGGAAATTGAGGTGAAATTATGGAATGCGAATCATGTGAATGAACTACGATTATTGTTAATGATATCATGACGACTTTTATGAATGTTGGGAGTTGATATGGAATATGGCGGAAAGCAAAGATAAATAAAGGAGATGCTGCCCAAATTTCTATAGCCTTAGTAAGTATGATTCCACGATTATATAGCTAATGTTGATACGAATTCCATTGAAGGTAAACGAGAGCATTAAAAAGGAGAACGAGCAAGCAATAGAATAAGCTAAACGACAAAGGTATGTAAAGCTTAGCCCTTTCTTTTCAAGGCATGACTTCCATGGCATGAATTTCCTCCTTTACTATGAATGTTCCTGTCTCTAAGAAAGTAAAGATCCTCACTCATGAATAGCTATACGAGATAAGAGATATGAGACGAGCACGATGATGACGATAGTAAGCTAAAGTCTAGAAATGTCATAGTCTACGATATGATGTTCCAAGAAGTTAACGAGGTGATATATGTAATCTAATGATGTTGATCACTATGTACACTCACCTTATGCTTGTTCCTTCAAGGTGAGGCGGAATACGTAAGAATGCTCATAATGACATCGGGGGTCCACGACCTTATGTCACCCCGATAAAGTATGAATAGCTAAGAGTCCCTATGCATGTATTGTAATACGTATATGATGTCAAGCATACCACGATGAGTTATGATAAGCACGTTATGATGAGCATGATGTAATGAGCATATGATGATATCACACCGCACCTATATGGTCGGGCAGTTATTCTGACTATGTATACATATGACATGATGATAAGCATACGATGACCTATAGAGTAAACAAAGCTACTACATGACATGAAACGAGAAATAGTAATGAACCTATAAGGCATGTATGATATGAGATATATGTGATGTGTGGTCGAGCCGTGGCCGAATACGATATGCTGTCGAGCCTATGAGGCCGAATACGGATAGTGATTAAATGCGTATAAATAGACGCGACATTATGAAAAGTATATGTATGTGTGATGATGAATGCAAGATGATGACTAGATATGCTAAGGTCATGATGCCCTATGTGATATATATGTATCTATGTATGTATCGAGCCCAGAGGGGCCGAGTACGTGTACCATTAAGCCAATCGAGCCCAAGAGGGCCGAGTACGGATACTGTTAAGCCCATCGAGCCCAAGAGGGCCGAGTACGTGTACCAGTAATGCTATCGAGCCAAGAGGGCCGAGTACGTATGCTAGCGATCCTATCGAGCCGAAGGGGCCGAGTATGAATGATACTAACCTATATGAATACGAGTATGCTACAGGTATGGTACCGTTATGAATGCGATTATGTTATATGTATGATGCTTATAGGAGCACGACGATGCTTCACGTATGATTATGTTACCTGTATGATTATACCATATGCATCACATTCACGTGAGTACGAATGAGATAAGTATATGACATCTTTGTGAGCACGAGTATGCTATGTATATGACAGCAATTAGAGTACGAATATTCTAATACCATGTGAGTGCCGAGTAAGGGCTATGTATATGCCAAGTACGTGATACAAGCATGAGTATGACAAGAGAATAGATATGAAAGGTAAGTAAGTAAAAGATATGGATGTATGTATACGAGCGCGAAATAGCACATGAAATGTTCCTACGGAAAGGGTAAGTACTATGAAGAGAATGTTGATGTCTCCCATCTTATGTTATCTCCTATGTTACTTGCTATGTTTCTCCATCATTACTTGCTCATGCTTTACATACTCGGACAATATTCGTATCGACGTCCTTCTCTTTGGACACCGTGTTCATGCCCACGGGTAGAACGGGGAGACGGTGCCGAGTTCACGGTAGCCATCGGCGGAGTTAAGCCCTCTTTATTCCGGAGGTTCTATTGTGAGACATCATTTTGTGTACATGTATTTTGGGCACGGCGGGGTCCCGTCCCGTCCATATGTCTAGTATTCCGAGAGGCTCGTAGATACGTATGTGTGGGTAGTATGGTCCCATAGTCATTATGCAAATGGAAGCCCATGTATATTATTATCATTTTGATAGCCCAAAGGCCTCACGTTATATAAGTAAGAATGTTCTATATGAAAGTCATTTTCTATTATTATAAACGACAAGAGAAATGAATAAAGACAGGTTAAGCAGTAGAATGAGGGGTGCTCGGTGGTCAGCCTCGGGTACCCGTCGCGGCCCGTAGGTCGGGTCGTGACATCATCGGACATCGGCTATCTCACAGTCACTTAAGTAAAAGCGTCTGTCAAATATCAGTTTCACACAATCAACGATTCCGAAATTGAACCTCAGACATCGGCCTTTTCACAATAGCTCAAGTAAAAGAGTTCATCAAAATATCACTTCCATATAATCAACGATTTCGGAATGGATCTTCGGACATTGGCCTTTTTACAGTCACTCAAGTAAAAGAGTTTATCAAATATCAGTTTCGCTCAATCAACGATACCAGATCATCACCGGGTATCGACCATGCATGAATATGAGAGATGCGTGCAATGCATATGTAAATCGATCAAGTTCAATATCACAAGTACCACAAGGGGGTACGCCAACAAGTATCACATCACAATACCAATAGTGGGTATGCCAACATATATCAATAAGTCAAGTACCAACAGTGGGTACGCCAACAATATATCCAAGTAAAAATACCAACACGGGTATGTCAATTCTATCCAAATCAAGACGAAAAGACAGAAGTCGATATTTACCAACTACACATGGCATCAAGCCAACACAATTGAACAATCAAGGACACATAACGGGGTGGCTAGTCCCAACACACATCAGGGCCTAACCTAAGGCAATATCCATCCCAACTTCATACCCGAAGGTTCACATGCTGTCTCCGACATTATAGTCTAAATATGTGATTCACTATACGAAGTCTCACTAAAGGTAAACCATAACTTACCTAGACTGCCGAATCGCAACACCAACAACTCACTCATTTGCCTTGCCCTTCCGCTGAAGCTCAGAATCAAAGTAGTCTAAGCATAATCGAATTCTATATTAGAAATCAAGAAGAATGATATTAATATTGCTATGATTTCAATTAGGTCAATTCAGACCCTAGAATTTGGGAAAATGGGCCCACAAGGGCAAAGCGGAAAACTCGCGGGCAAAATACCAAATTAAGTACTAGGCAATCATAATCCAACCATTAATTGCCGATTTAGCTCAATAATTAGCCTAGATTCTGATTTTATGCAAAACCGCCAAATTAGGTATAAACCCTAAATCTGCAAATCCAAAATTCAACGTTAAAAGTGGAAGATCTATGATTAATGAACCAAGATTAGTCAATATCTAACAAAACATCACCAATTTATCCATTAATAATCCTAGGAACAATGTTCTTCTAACCCCTCTTCAAACTCTTGCCACCAAGGGTTCATTAACGGAGAAAGGGGAATCTAACATGATTATGGTTTAAAGGAAGAATGAAGAAATGAGTAGGAATTACCTCTAAGATTTTCCTCCCAATGTCCTTACGAGCAGTTTCTTCAAGCTCAAATATCGAAATAGGGTAAAATGAGGGTTTGGGGCTTTTTAACACTTTATTAATATTATTAACTGCCCGTCACCCGCTGTAGCAGTACTTGGACTGCTCCAGCGGCCACATGGCCGCTCCAGCAGCAATGACTAAACTACAGTAGCAATGACTAAAAGTCATTGACCGCTACAGCGGCAGGGCTACCGCTCCAGCGGTGCCGCTGCCGCGGTGCTGGTGCCGCCAAAGCGAGCACCAAACACTAGAAACTTAACCCAAGTTTCATCTTTCGATCCGATTTTTGACTAATTCCCGAGGCCATCTGCTTACATACCAAACACCTAGTCTAACATAAAAACGTGCTACGAACGCGCCTGTGGCCTCAGAATTCCCAACGGAGTTCTCGTTGACCAAGTCAACCCCTGGTGCATTAATTGTAACTTTCCATCCCAAGTCCCGAAATGCACCTAAGTGCATTGGGAACCGAACCAAACACACACACAAGTTCTAAACTACCATCCGGGCCTCTCGAAATTGACAAAATTTTAAAAAAGGTTCGTTTGCCCGAAAGTCAACTTTTGGTCAACCTTTTTTCACTTTAAACTTATATTTTCACAAAAGTTGCTCGAATCTGACCTAGACACCTCGGGAAGTGTGCCAACGATCCCCTCGGGTCAAAAGTGAGCTAATCAATGCTCGAAAACGGGCAAAAATTCCAAGGAGACCATAACAACCAAATAGGTCGTTGCATCATATACTAATTGAACCATTGCTCGTCCTCGAGCGAAAAAAAGAAGGTAAGTAGGGAAATACCTGAATTAGTGAACAACTGGGGATATTGGCTACGCATATCGGACTCAGTCTCCCAAGTAGCCTCTTCCACAGGGCGGTGCTTCCATTGCACCTTCACAGAAGCAATCTCCTTTGACCTGAACTTTCGAACCTGCCTATCCAAGATCGCGATAGGCTTCTCCTCGTAAGTCAAATTCTCATCAACCAATATAGAATCCCAACGGACAATGTAGGTACCGTCGACATGGTATTTCTTCAGCAACATGAAAGACCGGATGAACCCCCGCCAAGCCTAGCGGCAATGCTAACTCATAAGCTACATCGTCGATACAATCCACAATCTCAAACGGACCAATGTACCTGGGGCTCAACTTGCCCCTCTTACCAAACCTCATAACACCCTTCATGGGTGAAACCTTCAATAGAACCTGATCATCAATAGAAAATTTCAAATCCCGGACCTTCCCGTTCGCATACATCTTCTGCCGGCTCTGAGCTGCCACGAGCCTAGCCTGAATAACTCTCACTCTATCAAGGGACTCTCTCAATAGATCCGTGCTCCCAGGTCGAGCCTCGAAACTACCGAACCAACCAATCGGAGATCTACACCTCCTACCATATAAGGCCTCAAAAGGCGTCATACCAATACTCGAATGATAATTGTTATTGTATGCAAACTCTACCAAGGGCAAGTGCTGATCCCAATGACCACCAAAGTCAATAAAACATGCTCTCAATATTTTCTCGAGCACCTGAATGGTCCGCTCGGACTGGCTATCGGTCTGGGGATGGAAAGTTGTACTAAAGTCCAATCGGGTACCCAACTCCTCATGAAATGCTCTCCAGAATCGGGAAGTAAAGATAGTACCCCGATTAGATACAACATAAATAGGGATCCCATGTAATCTCACAATATCCCGAATATACATCTTGGCTAACTTCTCCGCGGTATAGGAAACCTCAACCGGAACAAAGTGAGCGGACTTAGTCAACCGATCCACTATCACCCAAATAGAATCAAACTTGCCAAGGGTCTTCGGAAGACTCGTGACAAAATTCATGGTAATCCTCTCCCACTACCATTCGGGAATGGGCATCCTCTGAAACACCCCACCGGGTCGCTGGTGCTCATACTTTACTGATGACAATTTCCACACTTAGCCACAAAATCAAATATATCTCTCTTCATACGACGCCACCAATAGTGCTGTCTCAAGTCACGGTACATCTTAGTCGCTCCTGGATGGATGGAATAGCGAGAGCTATGGGACTCAGATAAAATCAACTAAATCAGATCACCAACAAAAGGAACGCATATGCGTCCTCTAATGCTCAAAATGCCCTCAGAATCAATCACGGCCTCCTTAGCCTCACCTCTCGAAACCCTATCTCGGATCTTGCTCAATTAAGCATCCTCAAACTGATGAGCCCTGATCCGATCCAATAAAGATGACCTCGCCTCTACATAGGCCAAAATACTGCCCGAGGTTGAAATATCAAGGCGGGCGAAGCTGTTGGCCAGAGTCTGAACCTCTATGGCCAACGGACGCTCAGAAACAATCAACCAAGCTAAACTCCCCATACTCACTGCCTTGCGACTCAAGGCATTAGCCACCACATTAGCCTTTCCGGGATGATATAGAATAGATATGTCATAGTCCTTCAGGAGCTCCATCCATCGGCGTTGCCTAGAATTAAGATCTCTCTGGGTAAACATATGTTGAAGCCTACAGTGATCTGTAAAAAACCTCACAATGGATACCGTACAAGTAATGCCTCCAAAGCTTCAAGGCGAAGACTACGACCAGCAACTCCAAATCATGGGTAGGGTAATTCTTCTCGTGAACCTTTAACGGACGGGAAGCATAAGCTATTAGTCTACCCTCATGCATCAACACCGCACCCAAACCCATACGGAAAGCATCACAATAGACAGCGAAATCCTTGCCTTCCACAGGTAAGGCTAGGATAGGGGTTGTGGCCAAAAGAAGCTTGAGCTTTTGGAAGCACTCCTCACAATCATCTATCCACTGGAAGGGAACATCCTTCTGAGTCACTCTGGTCAAGGATGAAGCAATGGCAGCAAAATCCTTCATAAACCGACGGTAGTAAATGGCCAAACTCACAAAACAACTAATCTCGGTAACCGTAGTGGGCCTCGCCCAACCCCTCACAGCCTCAATCTTTCTGTGGATCAACCATAGTCCCTTCCTTGGACACCACATGGCCCAAGAATGCTACAGACGCCTACCAGAACTCACACTTAGAAAATTTAACAAACAGGCTATGTTTCTTCAACAACCCAAGAACGGTACGAAGATGGCTCTCATGCTCTTCTCTACTCTTGGAATACACCAAGATGTCATCAATGAAATCAATCACAAAGGAATCAAGGAATGGCCCAAAGATGCCATTCATCAAGGTCATAAATGCAGCCGGGGTATTGGTAAGCCCAAAGACATCACTAGAAACTCATAGTGGCCATATCTCATCCGAAATGCTGTCTTCGAAATATCCTCCGCCCTAATCTTCAACTGGTGATAGCCGGAAGGCAAATCAATCTTAGAAAACATCGAAGTGCCCTGAAGCTAGTCAAATAGATCATCAATACGAGGCATAGGGCAATTGTTCTGGATAGTGACCTTGTTCAACTGGCGGTAATCAATACACATCCTCATGGTCCCATCTTTTTTCTTCACAAATAACACTGGAGCACTCTTAGGGGAGACGCTCGGTCTAATGAACCCCTTGCTCAACAAATCCTGTAATTGTTCCTTAAGCTCCCTTAACTCAGCAGGAGCCATCCAATATGGTGGCATGGAAATGGGGCGAGTGCCCTGGTTTATGTCGATACAGAAATCAATGTCGCGATCGGGTGGTATACCCGACAAATCTGACGGAAATACCTCCGTCAACTCGCTCACAATAGGGATAGACTCAAGGGGTGAAGACGCAACTATCATATCGCGAACATGTGCCAAATACGCTAAACACCCCTTACTTACTAACTTCTTCGCCCGAAGGAAGGAAATGATCTTCTTCGGAGCGGGACTAGGAGTACCTCTCCACTTAAGCCTAGGAATGCCCGGCATGGCTAAAGTGACAGTCCAAGATCGCATGATAAGGAGAAAGCTAGAACATACCCAATATAATATCAAAGTCCACCATATCCAGAATCATCAAATCTACCCAAGTGTCGTACCCTATAAAAGTAACTAAACAAGACCGGCAGACTCGATCAACAACCACAGAATCTTCGATCGGAGTAGACACATGAATAGGTATATTTATGCTATCACATGGAAAATCCGACCCAACGGCATGAAATGCAGATATATACGAATAAGTGGATCCAGGATCAAATAACATAGATCGTCTATAACGGACAGAAATGGTACCTGAGATCACAGCAGCGGAGGCCTCTGCCTCGGGCCTAGGAGGGAATAAGTAACAATATGCTCCACCACACCCAGTCTGGGATCCCCCTCTCGCACTCTGAGTACCACCTCTAGACCTATGGGAAGTATCGCGGCCTGACTGAGCACCGTCTCTATGAGAAGTCCCTCTTCGATCACCGAATGATACAGGAGTCCTCAGCGGCTGATAATCCCACCTAGGTCGGGGACATCTCCTGGTAACATGCCCAACCTCTCCACAAAAGAAACAGTGAAGAGAGTCGGTAGTTTGGAAACACGGAAGCGAAGACCCCGGATGAAGCGACCGTCCATCGGTCTAAAGAACGAACTTTCGGTGGAGAGCTCTGCTGTGTGGCTCACTAGAGAAAACAGGTAATGCTGAATGTACGGGACAACCGAAATAGGGCTGAGGTGGCCTCAAAAACTGACCGGCGCCCCTCGTACCAGAACCTCAAAAACTGCCAGTCTGACGTGGCCTCTTGTCAACACCACTAAAACCACGAGCCTTGGCGACCTCAACCATAGAAGCATGCTTAATAATGGACTGGAAGAAAGCCCCCTATAGACTGTCACGCCCCAAAACCCACCCTAGAAATTACCAGCATCCAACGTCATGAACAACATTGGAAGAACCTAAATGACACAATAATAACACTTGAACCTTAGGGTTCAATATTCACCTCCAACAATTTATAAAATAAATGTAACAAATCATGAATATATGAATTAAATCAGCAGAAGTCTTTATAATTTAAATAATTCACCCAAAATATGATAGTGTGCCCAAAAGAGTTAAACAACAACTCTTGTTCTACCCACATTCGAATGTATATTAAGGAGCTTCTAAGAATAAGGAATAAATGTCTAACTCATCGGGACGCAGCCCGGAAACTAATAAAAATAAATGGAATTAAATAAATAGGGTGTCCCACGAATGAATGTGTGGGCTCACCAAATCAGCAGCAACCGCAAGTCCTTCCTAAACTCCTGGAGTATCAAGAACCTGCTCTTCACCATTACCTAACATACCATCAAAAACAACAATGGTATGCCTGAGTACTTTGTACTCAATGAGTGCCTCAGGGACAATAAGTAAAATGAAAATAAAGTACAATAATACATAAAGAAAT
>NC_081353.1:11013179-11024498 GCF_029784015.1 Lycium ferocissimum
GGGACCCAAACTCAAATATATAAAGTAGATATTTTAATTAAAAAATGATTTATATTACACCTTTTTCATATAATAATTTAAATTTCAAATAAAATAGTTTCAATATATAAAAATAAAACGTTCATTTACTCCTTAACATCTTAACTTTTATTTTTAATAAAATTATTTTACTTCAATCGGATGCGGGTCAAAATATTGAGTTTATGAATTACGACTTCACTTTTTTTTTTAGTTTACTTTTTAAATTAATAATCTATACATACTCAATGAACTCTCTAGATAAATAAAGAGTTTGAATCAAAATGCTACCGAATCCGACTAAACATGTGGCCAGCACTTCATTCGCCCCCTGTACAACCGATTTTGTGTTTAGCTTGACCTCATTTAAGATTTAATGATGTATTTTATTTTCATCTGTATTATACATCATATTTCATCTTCTAGAATCATCTAACGCAATAAATTTTTTCAATAACTCCAAATCTCTATACTACAATATATATAACCTTAATTTTGAGTTTTTACCTAATGAAAGCTAATTAATGATCTTACAAAAATATCAACAAAATAATAATTAAAATACATTAATAAATTAAAATATTTTTAAATTATACCTAAAAATAATTTTAGGACAAATCTTTATAAGAACATATAAGCTCACTAAGAAGTAAAATATTGGAGGCTTAATAAAAGATATAGTATGACCAAATGAATGTCAGTTGTAGAAGAAAAATTTGGTTTCAAAATTGGATAAAATTTACCCGCAATGTAAGCAAAAATAATATATTCCCTCCATCCCAAAACATTTGTCACGTTTTCGAAAGACAATTTGACTAATCTGTGAGAGTTAAATTGGATTAGATTAATTTAATATTTTAAATTAAATTTTTTAGATATTTAAAAACTATATGAAAATTCTATAAATTTCAATTCTCCTATTAATATAGTGAAACTTTTGGAAAAATATTGATTATTCCTCATCCCCAATTTAGATGTTCTTCTTTTCATTCTGGTGTGTCCCAAAAAGATTGTTTTCTTTCTATATTTAGTAGTTTTTCAATTTCAAATTTTACGTAGCGAGTTTAAGACCACAAGATTTAAAGGACTACACATCTTAAATTTAAGTTAAAAAAAGATTTAAAAAAGCCCTTTATTTTTAAACTCCTACGTCCAAGTTAAATTAAGACACTTAAATTGGGATTGAGAGAGTAATATTTATTTAATTTGATCCACGAAGTGAAACGTGACAAATATTTTGAGATGAAGGACTAAAAAATAATTCAATAAGGAGAAAAAGAGATTCGCAAAATATTACGATGATATTAATATAGACCAATTACTGGCCCATGTGAAAATGCTTGAATTTGTATTGTTAAAAAAAAAAAAAAAAAAGACAAACTTATAAGCAAAAAGTAGTAGCAATGTGTGCAACAACAACTCGTGTATTACCCAACAACAACCCGTGTATTACCCAGGAAAATAAAAATTACCCTTCTGGGTCCCTTTGGTCTGTGAGGACGACAAATTTGTGGATCCTTGCTTATACAGAGTAGTAAGTTGGATGGCGATATATAGGAAGCGGGTATTGAGTCGCGTGGGGATTCAGAAGCCACACTCTTTGCCAACTCGGTGTCAACATGCATGCTGCAAATAAAGAATTTCTTGGATAAATAAATTGAATTGTTCTTTAATCCTAAAAAAAAAAAAAAAAAAATTGTACTAGAGTATCGGTAAAAGCTGTCCCTTTTAGAACACCTGGTGTTAATTTGGGGGATGTCTGCTGGGGCGGATCTAGCCTATTAAGTGGGGGTTCAATTGAACCACCAATTTTTAATACGGTGCATAAATTTATATGTAAAAAATTATTAAAATTTTATATATAATTTATATGAACCCATAACTTTTAAAATATAATGAGTTTAATATTAAAATTCTTAAGATTGAATCCATAAAATTTAAATTCTGGATCCGCATTTGAATATCTGTGCCTCAATAAATGGGTAAGTCGTTATCCCATACACTGTGTAATGTACTTTAGTTACTAATTGTGATTAATCCACCTTGTGTGATCTATTTTGAAACATATTCATTTCAAGTGATCTTAAATCGTAGAGGAGAGAAAAGCTTTACGATGGGTGAGGATAAATATGACATGGTATCCGGGGCGAAAGATTTTTATTACAATTATATTGTTTTCCATCACTTTATGCTCTTCCTCTTATTCTTTTCTTCTTCCACGTTTTTTTGTCATTTCTCTCTCCCTTTCCTATTTTTTTCTCATTTTCTTTTTTTTTTTCATCAATTTTAAAACCAATTCTATTATACGATCAAAATTTTTAAGATATTCTTCCGTTTTAATATTTAGCTATTCATTTTCTCTTAAAAAATCGGTTAAACTCGTACAAGTTTAAAAGAAAATAATTGGCACTCCAAAACAAAACAAAAAAATTAATGTAAAAATGGATAACCAAAAATGAATGTAGGATACTTTTAGAAGTAAAAAAACACGTATAAATTTATTGGAATTCTTTTTCCTTTTTCTTTTGGTATATATTATTCAAAGTTGCTACATTCAGTACCTGAGAAATTCAAAGATCAAAGTGTTATCAAAGTAGACCCCAAATTTAGTGGTGTGCAAAAACCGGTTTAATCGATAAACTGAACCGAAAAAAAAGTTATCTGTTTAGCAATCTATTTGGTTAATGATTTTTTAAGTTTTATGGAATACCGGCTCGATTTCAAATTTTAAGTTCTATGAACAGTTAAACCGATAACCCAATGAGGACATAAGATCTTACTAAAATTACCTTTAATAAGTATGTTTTAGTGATATTTTCTCTGTGAAAGATGTACGAGGCCAAACCAATTGTGTTCGAAGACAATTGGTTTAACCGGTAAACTGAACCACTAACGTGTTTGAACCTATGTCCTTGTTGGGTTATCGGTTTAACCGTTCATAGAACATAATAATTGAAATCGAGCTGGTAGTCCAATAAAATTTAAAAAATCATTAACCAAATAGATTGCTAAACCAATAACGATTTTTTGTTTCAAAATTTTATCTGCTAAAACTGATTTTTCCCTAAATTCAGTGGTCTACTTTAATGACACTAGACTTTGAATTTCTCGGTGTGTAGAATGTAGCAACTTTGAATTGAATATACTAGAGAAAAAGAAAATTCTTATGTAGCAACTTTGAATTGAATATATACAAAAAAAAAAAAAAAAAAAAAAAAAAAGAGAATTCCAATGAATTTCCTGTTAATAGAACTTAAAATTTCAAATCGAGCTGGTAGTCCATAAAACTTAAAAAATCATTAACCAAATAGATTGCTAAACTAATAACTATTTTTTCGGTTCAGTTTATCAGTTAAACCGATTTTTGCACACCACTAAATTCAGGGTCTACTTTGATGACACTTAGAACTTTGAGTTTCTCGGGTACAAAATGTAGCAACTTTGAATAATATATACCAAAAGAAAAAGGAAAAAAATAATTCCAATAAATTTACTAAGGTGTTTTTACTTTTAAAAGTATCCTACATTCATTTTTGTTTATCAGTTTTTACATTAATTTTTTTTGGGAGTGCCAATTATTTTCTTTTAAACTTGTACGGAGTTTAATTGATTTTTTAAGAAAAATTGAAATGCTAAATCATAAAACGGAAGAATATCTTAAAAAAAATTGATCTGCGTATAATAGAATTGGTTTTAAAATTGATGAAAAAAAAGAAAATGAGAAAAATAGTAAAGAGGAGAGAGAAATGACAAAAAAATGTGGAAGAAGAAAGGAAGAGCATAAAGTGGTGGGGCCTAAACCCGTCAACCGGTTCCCCCCCCACTGACCGGAATGGCACGGTTAACCGGCGGAGTTTTGCTAAAAATTCAAATCAGAACAACGGTTCAGTTTCACAGGTTACAAATCCAAAACCGGAACCGGTCAGGTTCAAACAGTCCAAAACCCCCCCTTTTTTTTTGTATAGTATATATATATTATAGTATTTATTAGTATATTGTAGGTATATTTACATATGTTATATAAGTTTATAAGTAAAGTTTAAATGTTCTGCTTAATGAAAGCAATTGTAAAAGTCAAGAATAAGATATACGTGTATATATCTATATATATATTAAGTTATATGCTTAAGTTATACTACATATACCTAAAATATAGTAAGAATATACTTATATATATATCAGGTTATATAACTTATATATATATATATATATATATATATATATATATATGTTTAAGTATCACGTATATACTTATAGCTAATATATTATAACTTAAGTTATTTATAGCTTAATTTTTTTAAGTTTATAAATTCGTATATATATATATATATATATATATATATATATATATATATATATATATATATATATATATATATATATGAAAAATAACTAAAATATATATATAAGTATATTCTTAATATATTTTAGTTATTTTTCAAGTATATAACTTTTTAGTTTTTAATTTAAGTAGATGTATATTATAAGTATATTCTTAGTATATTTTAGGTATATTCCTAATTTAATATAAGTAAAAATATGAACACAAGTAAATAGAAGAAAGCTCAATGAGCCATATATTTTTTTCATTCTTTGATAACATTTATTTGCAAGTTGTAATTTTTTTTTAACTTGTAAATAATACATGAGTTGTAAAGAAATAGTAGAATAATAAAATCACCAATTCTCAATCATTTCGTTAATTTCCCCCATATCATATTCGGCCATAGAGATATCTTCTAAGTCTTCCATTTGGTCCGGTCCACTTGCTATCAAATCTTCAATTTCTTCCTCTTCGCCTTCCTCTGCTTCTAAGTTTTGGTTGCGTCACTCTGATGAAATCCAATCGCGAATGCACACTAGTACTTGCAAGCTAAAGCCGGATAATGAATGTCTATGGTCTCCAATTTGCTATCTTCCTTGGCTAAATGTGCTCTCCGAAGCCACGGTTGATACTTGAACCGTAAGGATATCTCGAGCCATTCTTGAGAGTATCGGATGACTTGCCTTGTACTTCTTCCACCATGCTAAGACGTCCAATTCATCCGGTTCCTTGATATCACATTTGGCTGCATCAAATAAAAGTTATATTCATCAAAGTTTGCACTAGAAGAAGTTGGTGAATGTAAAACTTTTAAATGCGACAAACCCGACAAGCCCTTTTTGCTACTTTGAGAAGTAGTAGGGCGTTGAGCAAACCGGTGTAGCACGTTCTTCCAAATTATAATAATGAGTAAAAACTTTTCTAAACTCGTCATCAATAGCGAGTTCGGCTTCAGCTAAAGATGGTTGAACTCCCGCTTCAATTTCTAAAAATGTATAAATTTGACCAACCAATGCTTTAGTATAAAACACTTTTAAACAAGGATTTAAAAGAGAACCCAATATAAATAAAGTTGGGATGGAAAAAAAATACTTCTTAAATTTTGATTATCATTTCAAAATAGCGCTTGATAACACGGTTTATATTTATACTCTTGTAAAACCCTAGCTATTTCCTCGCTAAGTAGGCTAAAATTCCGGTTACCGTGGGATAGAATTGTTTAGAAAAAGCAAGAGTTGCACTATAAAAATTTTCTAAGAGTTCAACACATTCTTTAACATCTTCCCAATGCGTAAAATTTAACCAATCATCACTATTAATATTATATTTGTTGTGAACTTGTTGTATGGGAATCCTATACTCATATGCTTGTTGTAGCATAATGTAAGTGTAGTTCCACCTAGTCTGAATTTCTACTTGAATTTTCCTAGGTCTAAGGTTATTTTTCACACAAGCATTCTTAAAATCTCTAAGTCTTCCCCTATTAGCGTTACAAAAAAGAAACTTAACCGATCTCTCTAACTTTTTGAATAGAATCGTCAAAACACACAAGACCATCTTTAACAATTAAATTTAAAATGTGACAACTACATCTCACATGAATTTTTTTTTTTTAGCGGAGGGCTTAATTCTCTTTTTAAAAGACCAATCGCCTTTGTATTATTAGAAGCATTATCTAAAGCAATACAAAGTGTTTTTCTATAAATATTAAAAAATCTCATAATAGTAGACATTGAATCCGCTAAAATTTTCCATCGTGACGACCTTTTCCTTCATCATATAAAAAAGCTATAATTCTTTTTGCATAACCCAATTGTCATCAACCCAATGACATGTAATAGCAAAAAATCTAACTTGTTAAGACTAAGACCCAAATCGGCGGTAAGAGAAACATTACAATTTAAAGAATTAAATACATGGCACAAATAAAATCTATATTTTTTATACAAATCTATAACATCCGCTCTACAAGTAGAATACCCTCAAATAACAATTATAACAACGTTGAATGTAAGTAACAAACCCTAAACCGAAGGAAAGGAAAATGGTAAACAATCATAAGCTACCATTTTAGCTATTTCTACACGCTCTTTTTCTTGTCATACTTAAAATTTTTACCGGTTCGTGGGTCTATTGTCATTTGAATACCCCTACATTTGAACCCGTTTGCTCTCCCCAAACATCCATATGTTCCTTTCTCATATGACCATTTAGTGTACCCGTTCCACCATCCTTACTAGTTTCTAGCTTCAAAGCAAATATTTGTCCACATAAGGTACATTTAGGCATTTTTGGCTTTCCTATCCTTAGTCATAAATTTCCAAATTTTAGCGGTTGGCTTACGAGTTCTAGCGGTTTGTCTTGTGTATGTGATCGTGCGTGACATGTATCTTCTATGGGATTTTCGGGGGGGGGGGGGCCGTTGTGTACTAGTTCACTTATGCAGTGCAGTATATAAAAGACATAGGATGTTACCGTGAAAAACTCCTTGCTCAAGGGATTAAAAACCATGACCTACCCCAGTAGGATTTCAACTCCGCTATACGAGCAACTTTAGGTTACAACTCTATCCTAAGCTAAAAATTAACTCTCATAATCTCTCACCCTTACAATAACGCTTATGCAACCTAGGAACTAACCCCCGTAGTCCCTCCACACTTGCAATACTCCAATTGCAAGCCACTCCACTTAGCTAACTCTAGCTAAGGACCACTAAGGTTGACTACCTCTAGCCAAACATTACTAATACACCTAAGTTAAATCTAGCCGAGGGTACCACTTAATAGATTGAAAGGTAAACAGCCTAACAACTACTAAGAATTTGATATACCTACAACAGCTTCTTTTTTGGGAAGAGTAGGTTTACAATTTAAAGCGCATGAACAAAGACTTACAAAAACCTAAAGAACATAGACTAAACTCATATCAGGATCTGGTTCTTCAGCTTGAAAGTAACTTTGTTCTTGAGAGATCTTGAGAACTTATGTCGGCAGCTTTTCACGGTTTAGATTCGATTCTCAAGTTTGCCAAAATATGTTGCCATCATGTTGTATATATAGCGGGAGCATGTGGGGTGAAAAGAGACCACTCTTCAATTTGACCTAAAGCATGGGCCAACTCTTGTTTGTACTTGTCACAGCCAAGTGGCTCATTCGACTTTACAAATTGTCTCTACCGACAAGTGCAAGGTGCACGAAAAGCATATCACGAGACCAGTCTTTTATGCGGATTTCGAAAACGGTTGACAATCATCAAAACATGAATGCACTTGGAACTATCAATTTCCCTCTTTTGATGATGACAAACTCATACACCGATGTTCCCCCGAGAACCAGCTCTTCCCACTTGTTCCCCCGAAGTATGTACCATCATTGTTAAGGCACTCGCAACATGCTAGCAACATAATATTACTGCCGACATGTGTTAGCAATGTAACGCAATACATTTCTACAGCATATCTTCAAAGACATCCTTTGTAGATCTTTCTCATAACACAGCATGTCTTCCCCCTTAGTTTAGCAGCATGTCTTCCAGCACATCCATTGTACTCTTCCTCACAACATAACACATTTCTACAACATATCTTCCAGCACATCCACTGTACTTTTTCTCATAACATAGCATGTCTTACCCCTTAGTTCGGAAGATGTCTTCCAAAGACATCCATCACATTCTCCTCACAAATACGTTGATCCCATCATAAATATTCTCATTCTTTCCCCTTTTGGCATCATCAGAAAAGAAACCATAGTGCAGCCAGTAAGAGGTACAAGTAGAGAATATCACAAGCAGAATCAACATGAGCAAGCAAGCAAAAGTGCATAAAAATTTAAAAGCCCAAGAATAGGAAGTAGTTCAAACTAGGGGTGGGCGTTCGGTTTTTCGGTTCGGTTTTATCAAACTTCGGTTTGTCTATTTCGGGTTCGATTTTTTGAAGGTGGACACCAAACACCGAACCAAACTAGTTCGGTTCGGTTCTTTCGGTTTCGATTTTTTAAAGTTCGGTTCGGTTCGGTTTCGGTTTTTTCAATTCGGTTTTTAATATAATGTTAGAGCGATTCCATTGACACTAATTCATATTCTCAAAAGTAATAAAACATAAAACTGATAAATTGAAATCAAAAATCAAACAAACGGGATACATAAGAACAGAAAACTATAATCGCGACATAGGATTACTAGGTGTTATATATATACATCACAAGTAAGAATAATTAAGAAAACACATAAAGGACATACATTAATCTTAAAGAGACATCCTAGTTACCTTTCTTTGTTAAGGATATTTGATTTTTTCAATTGAAGTGGAAATTAGGGATACAAATGCAAAAGAGGACTTATTACAATTGGGTTTTTTTGCTTTAAACTTAATGGGCCTGGACTATTTAATTTTTGTAATGTATTAAATTTCGGCTGCGTTCGGTTTTATCAAACTTCGGTTCGGCTATTTCGGTTTCGGTTTTTTGACGATGGACACCAAACACCGAACCAAACTAGTTCGGTTCGGTTCGGTTTGTTGAAGTTTCGGTTTGCTTCTGTTCGGTTTTTCAGTTTTCGGTATTTATGCCCAGCCCTAGTTCAAACAGTAAAACTATATGTCAACAAAATCTTGCTTCGGCCTAACACAAAGTCCGCTATATTCATCAAACGCTTTGTTAATCGTCATTAAGATAAAGTAGATTCGTATACAGTTCCATTACATGTAACACCCCGTAAACTTGAACTAGGTGTAAATGTGTAAAAATCTAATGTTAAGATGATATTTTATCTATATGAATCCATTTGGGATGAATTCGGGTGGAAAGTAATTGTTTTGAAGTCAAACCAACTAGCGTAAACTCGCTTATGTTTCGGTAGGTCTGTCTTCTGGGCCATTTTCGTGCAAATGTGTTGAGAATTTGGAACCACCTACTTGATGAAAGTTGTATATTTTTTAAATAGATTTCCAACGGTAGGTCGTCCAGCCCAAGGAGAGTTACGTACAAAAGTTATGGCCGTTTTACTGAAGCTTGTCTTTGTCGGAATTTGTCCACGTTATTGGTATGCCAAGTTACGGATCAAAACGTTACGGACCGTAAAACCCACCGTAATGTCAATTATTTTCCTCCAAACATTCTAGAAATTTTGATCACGTTACGGTGAGGCATTACAATCCGTAACACGCGTTACGGTCCGTAACACCCTACCGTAACGTCAATTTTTACATCAGAAAATTATAAATAGTTCAGTTATTTTATTCACTCCTCCACTTTCTGAAAAACCCTAAGAATGAAAACCATTCCTCCAAGTCTTCAACTCAAGAACATCTTTATCATTATTAATCCGCCCTAGCATCAAACCCGTAATTCTTAACATAATTCTTGTAACAAAAACCTAGGGTTTGCAAAGTAATCCTTCTCAAAGTGACTCAAGCTAGTTTTGGGTGTTCTTCGCTAAGAGTGTGAAGTGTTAAGATACGTAAACATAATTAAGATATGTCTCTTTTTGAAAGCTGGTTTTGGATGTATGTCTCCTTTTGAAACTTATCTTGGAAGTATAAATTTCATTCAAGGGCTCTTTATTGAATAAAAAGGTGAACTTTTCATCATTTGAAACTCTATTTCCTGCTTTGATTGTGGTTAATGTGTGTGAGGAATGACCCACATTAAACCTAGTTTGTATATGTCTTTCTACGTACGTATATAAGTTTATAAATGTTTTCCTCTATAAGAGATGATCAATAATGATGGCTAAGGGCTAGTAATGATGTTTTCATGTTGAATTATGACATTGAAATCTTGGTTAAAGAAGTGTAAATGTTTTCAAGACATTCTTTGAAATGATTTATCTTTTATTATATGCATAATGAACCTTAATGACCATTGATGATGTGACTACCTTGAAACGAATAAAAAATTAGCTTCTATGCTATGAAAGTGGTTGTTGTGTTGGCCTAGCTACTCGGGAGGAAGGGTAGTCACTATGGATCCTAGTGCGGTAATGCCTAGCCATTCTGGAGGAAAAGTGGCCACGGCAGGAGTTGCATCACCGGTGCGGTTTATGCTTAGCTATTCTATAAGGATAATGCCATTGAGAATTACATATTCCGGTGTGGTGCGCTGTGTTTAGGGAACCTCTAAGGTCATCCTTTAATGTTATTGATTCTTGTGCTTGTATTGGCAAGTGTGATATCCTTACTCTTTTATGAAACTGTTGTTGATAATCATGATCAATTTAAAAAGCATATTTGAAAGTTGTAACTTGACGAAAGGCTTTATAATCAGTTTTGATAATTCTTATTGAATACACAAGCTGAATAACTGATTTCACATTATTTCATACTCCCCTAAGAACTGATTTCTTTAAGTATTATTGTACTTTATTTTCATATTAGTTATTGTCCTCGAGGCACTCACTGAGTACGAAGTACTCAGGCATACCATTGTTATTTTTGATGGTATGTTAGGTAATGGAAGAGAGCAAGTTCCTGATACTCAAAACGCTTAGAAAGGACTTGCTGTTGCTGCTGACTTGGTAAGCCCACATGTTCATTCGTTGAACACCCCTTATCATATTTATTTTCTATTCTAGTTTTTTGGGCTGCATCCCGATATGTCAGACAATTACTCTTTTATCTTAGAAGATCCGCAGACACATTCTTTATTATTTTGTTGAGTTTTGTTTAACTCTTGGGCGTTCGCTTACGTTTTTGATTAAGTTTTATAATATTAAAGACTTCGCCGATTTAATTCATATATCATGATTTGATTGTATTTATTTTATAAACTGTTGGAGGTGAATATTGAACCTGGCGGTTTCAAGTGTTGTTATTGCATCTTTTAGGTTCTTTCGATGTTTTTCATAACGTCGGATGCCGGTTACGTCTATGGTGGGTTTTGGGGCGTGACAAGCTTAGTATCAAAGCCTGGGTTTAAATACGTCCTAGGATTGTTATCGGTGTTTGTGGAGCTGTGTCTAGTGGAGTTTTCCTTGTGCAG
>NC_081353.1:11024598-11078147 GCF_029784015.1 Lycium ferocissimum
AATTAGCTATTGTGAACAAAGTTGCTAAGGTGTGATATTTGATCGACTCAATAGGATTGGTGAACCAACCACGACCCCGGAATACTTCTAAAATCTTGATAAGCAGCTCTCAATTACGTTCTAAGCACAATTTCGGATACATTATTAGTCAATTTCATTATAGCATTTAGTTATAAAAGAACCAACACTTTTATTCTTCACTTGCATAGATAATGCAATAGTTTATTTTTGTGAAATATTGGTCATAAGTCTCATGGGTTCGACATCCGATTTTACATAATCACTTTATTACTTGTACGACCACGTACACTTGCGTGTGCATTTGGACGCAACAATAATGACGGTCCGTCGACGATGACTGGTGTCTGCAGATTTTCCTGAATTAGTTCAGGTTGCGACGATTCGATTCGTTCAACTTTCAATCCTGTAAATTACCAGGAATACCTTCTGGTACCTTTGCACACGGGGTAAGACACTTTCTATCTCCAAAACTCGGGCACGGATCTCTATCCCAAAGGCATACCTAACTAGTAAACCATAAATTCTCCTACTATGAAAACGAGAGGCGTAACATTCTCCCCCCCCCCCCCTCTTAGGAACATTCGTCCTCGAATGTTCAAACAAATCATGAGTTATAGAAATTTCGATAGAGTTTCCCCTGTGAATATACAATCCAACCTGTACACAGCAACCCAAAATACTACCACACAGGGCCATATACTACAATATACAATACCATGGCCTCACATGACCAATCACGATAACTGAAAATGAAATAATACTTGGGGGAGATGATGCCTCAGACTGAACCTCCTGAAATGCCGAAAACAAATACGGGTACTTAATCTTCATGGCCTCTTTCGCTTCCCAAGTCATTTCCTCAACATTTTTATTATTCCTTCATAAAACTTTAACGGAAGCTACATCCTTGGTTCGCAACCGATCGACACATCCGTCCAATATAGCCCCTCGGAACCTCTTCGTATGATTGCTCGGTCACACACCCGGATATCATCGTCCATCGGTACAATTCTTGAAGGACCACCGATGCATTTATGAAGCATAGACACATGAAATACCGGATATACAGACCCCAACTCAGAAGGCAATTCTAGCTCATATGCCACCTTACCCACGCATACGAATGATCTTATATGGCCCCCAATATATCGAGGGCTCAACTTACCCCTTACCAAACCTCATCACTCCTTTCATAGGTGAAACTTTCAGGAAAACCCAATCGCCTGCTTCAAACTCTAACTTGCGTCGCCGATTATCCGCGTAGGATTTCTGTCGACTCTGAGCTGTTAGCAATCTTTCTTGAATGACTTTCACCTTGTCAACTGCTTGCAGTAAAAATCTGGGCCGACTAGCTGATTTTCTCTGACACCAAACCATCCTATAAGCGACCTACATTTCCGCCTATATAAAGGTTCGTAAGGAGCCATCTGAATACTAGAATGATAACTGTTATTATAGGCAAACTCAATAAGAGGCAAAAGGTCATCCCAACTGCCTTGAAAATCAAGTACACAAGCTTTCAACATATCTTCAAGTGTCTGTAGAGTACGCTCCGCTTGTCGATCTGTCTGCGGGTGACATGCAGTACTAAGACTCACTTGAGTCCCCAATCCATTCTTAAAAGACTTTCAGAAATTCGCTGTGAACTGTGCTCCTCTATCTGAAACAATAGCTGTAGGAACATCGTGAAGTCGTACAATCTCTTTGAGATAAAGCTTCGCATAATATTTGGCTGTATAAGTGGTTCTGACAGGCAGGAAATGGGCTGACTTTGTAAGCCTATCAACTATGACTCATATCGAATCATACTTCCGCTGAGTACAGGGCAAACCTGCAATAAGGTCCATATTAATTACCTCTCATTTCCATGTCAGGATCTCTATAGCTTGCAATAAACCTCCGGGCTTCTGGTGCTCTATCTTGACTGCTGACAATTCGGATATTGAGCAACAAATTCTGCCATATCTCTTTTCATACCATCCCACCAATAAACTTCCTTGAGATCATGGTACACCTTTGTTCTACCTGGATGAATAGAGTAGCGAGAATAATAAGCTTCCCTCATAACTTGCTGACGAAGCCCTGCAATATTAGGGATGCACAATCTACCTCTATATCGGAGTACTCCATCTCCTGTAACCACAAAGGGTGTCTTTTCTTTCTGAGGTGTTGTATCTCGGTAATGGGCTAGAACAGGATCTTCATACTGACGCTCCTTTATCTCTGCTGCCAAAGACGACACCACTGTGTTCTGAACTGTGACTCCTGCATCGCCTGAGTCTATCAATCGGACTCCGAGGCTAGCTAATTGACGAACTTCGCGGACTATCTCCTTTTTCTCTGGCTGCACATATGCCAGGCTGCCCATGGATTTACGACTAAGAGCATCGGCTACCACATTAGCTTTTCCAGGGTGGTACCGGATATTAACATCATAATCCTTTATCAACTCTAGCCATCGCCTTTGACGTAAGTTCAAGTCCTTCTGCTTAAAGATGTACTGGAGACTCTTATGATCAGTATAGATATCAATATGAACACCATATAAATAATGCCTCCACATTTTCAAGGCATGAATTACTGCAGCTAACTCAAGATCATAAGTTGGATAATTTTTCTCGTGCTACTTTAGCTGTCTAGAAGCATAAGCGACAAGCTTACCGTGCTGCATTAACACACAGCTCAAACCAATACCTGAAGTATCACAATATACCACATAGCCATATGTTCCCTCTGGAAGATTCAAAACGGGTGCCGAAGTCAATTTGTCCTTCAATATCTGAAAACTCTGCTCACAAGCATCCGTCCACTGAAACTTAGTTAATTTCTGAGTTAGTTTAGTCAATGGAGCTAAAAGAGAAGAAAATCCTTCCACAAAACTTCTATAATAACCTGCCAAGCCCAAGAAACTACGTATCTACGTTGGTATCGTAGGCCTTGGCCAATTCTTTACAGCCTCAATCTTTTGAGTGTCCACTCTAATGCCCTCGTCTGAAATAATGTGACCCAAAAAAGCCACAGAGCTCAACGTAACTCACACTTGGAGAACTTGGCATACCATTCTCTGCTTCGAAGAATTCCAAGCACTGCTCGTAGATGTTGTGCATGATCAGCCTCTGACGGCGAATACACTAGAATATCATCTATAAACTATGAGCACGAACAAATTTAAGAAGGGCCTGGATACAGGATTCATCAAGTCCATGAATACAGCTGGGGCATTAGTTAGCCCAAATGACATAACATGGAACTCATAGTGGCCATATCTAGTCCGGAATGACGTCTTCGGAATATCTTCCTCCTTTACCCTAACCAGGTGGTACCTCGATCTCAAGTCTATTTTCGAGAAATATTTAGCGCCTCATAGCTGTTCAAATAGGTCATCAATTCTCGAAAGCGGATACTTATTCTTCACAGTCACTTTATTCAATTGCCTATAATCAATACACATTCGCAAAGAGCCATCCTTCTTCCTTACAAATAATACCGGTGCTCCCCACGGCGATGTGCTAGGCCTAATGAAGCCTTTCTCGAGTAAATTTTGCAATTTCTCCTTCAATTCTTTCAACTCTGTAGGTTCCATTCTATAAGGATGAATAGATATTGGCTGAGTATCTGGCAATAGATCAATAGTAAAATCGATCTCTCTCTCTGAAGGAATGCCTGGAAGCTCATCTGGAAACACTTCTGGGAACTCATTAACCACGAGGATAGCATCGAACTCGGCGACTCCCAACATCCTGAACTCGAACCAGGTGATAGATCTACCCTTTTCTGATCATTTTCCTTGCTTTAAGGTAGGAAATAAACCTACCCCTCGGCGAAGCAGCATTGCCCTTCCACTCTAGGACTAGCTTGCCTGGGAACTGAAATCGAACTATCTTCGTTCTGCAATCAACATTAGTGTAACAGGATGCCAACCAATCCATACCCATGATCACATTGAAATCAATCATGTCTAACTCAATCAAATCTGTTAAAGTACGGTGATTACAAACTATCACTACACAGCCTCGATATATCCGTCTAGCTATGACTGGATCACCAACTGGTGTCGACACCTCAAACGGTTTAATCGATTCAGGATCTATCCCAAACTTGTCGGTGACAAATGAAGTAACATATGATAAAATGGAACCTGGGTCAATCAGTGCATACACATCATAGGAGGAGACTGCTAATATACCTGTGACGACATCAAGAGAGGACTCACGATCCTGCCTACTGGCTAGTGCATATATGCGATGCTGAGGACTGCTCGAGCTGGATGCTCCACTTCTCCCTCTACCTCACCCTGCTAGTGTCTGAAAAACTTGCCCTGAAGGGCGCACTGCAGAAGAACCACCACGGACCCCCAGCCGAGCCATACCCCCACTCTCTCTCATCGGACACTGTCGCGTCCTATGACCTGGCTGGCCACAAGCATAACAAACATCTGATCCCAGCCGACACTGACCTGCGTGTAACGTGCTGTACTGGACACACTGCGGCAAAAGGGGTCTCATCTGGCCCGACTCGAGTCTGTACTGAGAGCCTGATGCTCTAAAACTCTGGCCCGCTCCGAAATAAGAAGACCGATCAAACCTCGGACCTGAAAACCGTGGAGGTGCACTCCCTACCTAATGGAATGGATATCGAGAGTACTGCTGTCCCTGTCCTCCCCTGGACTCACCCCCGATATCTAGAGATCTGGCCCTCTTGCCATGGCCCCGGTCACGGTCACGCTCTGTCCTCCTCTGACGCTTACGATCTTCCAGATTCTGTGCATATGCCTGTATACGGGAGATATCCATGCCTGGCTGTAATGCAGTAGTCGTACAAGCATCTATCAAATGCGGCCCTAGACCAGCCACAAAACGATGAACTCTGTCCTCCATCTCAGCCACCATGGCTGGGGCATATCTAGTCATAGAATCAAAATACACACTATACTCCTGAACACTCATACTGCCCTGCTCAATACGTAGAAACCTATCTGCTCGGGCTCGTCGGACTTTTGGAGGTAAATAATGGCGAATAAAAGCATCTGAAAACTCTCGCCAAACAGCTGGAGGGGTATTCTCCCCCCTAGAAAGCTCCCAAGTCTGATACCACTGTACTGCAATATCACAAAGCCTATACAAAGCTAACTCTACAGACTCGATCTCATCCGTATGCATAACCCTCAAGGTCCTCTGCATACCATTAATGAAATCCTGGGGGTCCATATTTTGCTTTATCACAGAAAACTCTAGAGGATCTAACCCGAGGAAAGTCTTAACTCTCGAACTACCAGCTCGGTCTACCTGATCAACACCAGCTCCCTGTCGCTGAGCCTGGGCAGCTACCAATCTAGTTAATAACCGTACAACATCCCGCACGTCCTGGCCCGGTGCATCTGACTGAGGAACTGGGGGCGCTGGGGCAGGTGCTAGAGGCGGGGTATGCGACGTCTCAAACAGGTTCTCACTCTGAATCTCATCCTGAGCCCCAGTAGCCTGCCGAGTACGGCTAGTGGCCTCACCTGCCGCTCTCTTGCCCTTCTGGGCGGCTGTAGCTTTCTTGTGGGGCATCGCTAAAATCAAAACAATTCATCAGAAGCAAACGCTTAGCACATGGCTCTATGGCACGATCTAGGAGTGAAAGAATGACATCATCCTAAATGTCCTGTAGCCTCCTGTTTATAAGTGTGGTGCATAACACACCCATAAACAAAACTCTACTAGACACGGTCTGAAGATAACCCGAGAACGGAACTGCTCTGATACCACTTCTGTCACGACCCAAAACCAAAGAGTCGTGACGAGTGTCTGACCGCTAGTGACCAAACACCCCTATACATATATCTGAACATCAAGGGCCCATAAGTGACCTAAACTGATCTCATACTTCCTTATGAAGGGGGGGAGGGTGACATCATAAACTCTATCCATATATATATATATATACACACATACACACACAAAGAGAAAGTGCAAGTCTAGGCTAGGCTACATAGACTGTACACAAAAGAATAGAAGCCAACAAGGCTACATTATATGACTAATACATACAATAATCTACCAACCTCTACTGGAATAAAGCTTTCGAAAGGACGGGACAGGGCCCTGTCATACCCATATGCATATACATCTCAAAAGGGTGGCATACCAAAACTGACTGCAGCTCCGGATCAAATGGAGCGCACTGACCACTGCTGGATATAGAGGTCCTACTGAGCTGGACCACCTGTCGGTCTACCTGAACCTGCGGGCATGAACGCAGCCCCCCGAGCAACGGGGAGTCAGTACGGATAATGTACTAAGTATGTAAGGCATAAGAACAACATGTGTATACATAAGAATCATGAATAAAAATCTGAACTCATAAGCTGAAATGACTATCTGCATGTATTTGTATGAACTAGTATTTGTATGTATCTGCATAAATCTGTATAACTGACAATGCCTCTGTGGGCGCATAATATGCAAGCTCTCAATGATAATCGTGCTCATGTATATATATTTAGGTCATAGTGCTGAGGAACGTTCAGCCCGATCCATATCCCATATAATAGTGCCAAGAAACGTACGGCCCGATTCATATATCATTTAATAATGCCGAGGAACGTACGGCCCGACCCATATATCATCATCAAGTGCACCAACTGATCAGGTGGTAATGCGTATATAATGCCAATCCCTTTCCCCCATACCCCATACACATATAATACACGCGTATATAATGCCTTATGGTCACGGGTCAATATGCATGTGTATATGAATGCAATGCATAACTGAAATGTGTACATAGAACGCTCGGAGTGACATAAAGCCATATTACCTCCGATGGACAACCTTTGAGCTAACATCATCATCATAAGAAATCTCAAGACCTATGAACAGAAGGAACAATCATACGGGGTATAAGAACATCAAAGACTGAAGTCTCCTAGTGCTTCTAAGAGTAGAGTAATATGGAAGCTCGATTACTCGCTAGTTGGCTCGTATCACAGGATCATGCCAAAAGAAAGAAAAGGGGTAGCCTTAACATACCTTAGAATATAGCCAATCGTCCAACTTCTACTTCTCGAACTTGTAAGTCTACAATCAAGATAACGTAGGCCTCAATTAGACTATTTACCTCATTTACGAACCATTTTTAAATACAAATAGAGTTTAACGAATTATGGACAACATTTCCTTTGTAAGCTTACAACTCTTCAACTTCACATTCCATCCAACATCAACCAAAATATCCACAACAACAATGACAAGACTTACATATCAAAATATACTCAAGTCCATTCCCAATCATCACTTAAAATAGCCCCAAGTCACTATCTTACCCTTCATCCATTTACCACTTCCATAAGTATCCTCTCTTCACTTAAAACCACTAAAATTCTTGATAATTAGCTTAAATACAAGGGTAGAAATTATTTACATACCTTGACGGGTCTAAGATTCCAAAGATTAGCTTCAACTTCAACTTCCCAAGCCTCACAACTTTTATGAAACCTTAGGAGCAATCTTCTTCTTCACAAGCTCGGGTTTTACGGGGCTTGGATCTTACCAAATCTCCACTATTATGATAGGAAATATTGGGAGTAAATATACTAGGGTTTTCTCTGACTTGGAAGAGAGAAAATGAGAAATAAAGTCGTGGGTTCATATATTTATACTTGGAACTAAAAGTTCTAGCGGTGCGGTTCGACGAACGGGTCGACGACCCGTCGACGTGTCGACGGTCCGTCAACTTTCTCCATCGACCTGCGCCTGCAGATTCAATCTTTGCGGAACTGTAATGACGCCGCACAATGCCGGTCCGTCGACGATGACTGGTGTCTGCAAATTTTCCTGAATCAGTTCAGGTTGCGTCGATTCGATTCGTTCAACTTCCAATCCTGTAAATTACTAGGAATACCTACTGGTACCTTTTCCCACGGGGTAAGACACTTTCTATCTCCAAAACTCGGGCACGGGTCTCTATCCCAAAGGCATACCCTACTAGGAAACCATAAGTTCTCCTATGACGAAAACGAGAGGCGTAACACATGTTGTATATATAGTGGGAGTATGCGAGGTGAAAAGAGACCACTCTTCAATTTGACCTAAAGCATGGGCCAACTCACAACTGTCCTTGTGTGCAGCAAGTGGTTCGACTTTACAGTTGTGTCTGCCGACTGTGCAAGGTGCACAGAGAGCAGATCACAGACCAAGTCTCTTATCTGGTTCTGAAAACAGTTTCACAATCATCAAAACACGAATGCACTTGGAACTATCAAATTCAAATTTTTCATTTTTTTATTTCTTAAACTTTGTGATTAGTCAAACTAAAACACTTGAACTGAGACGAAGAGAGTAATTAATTAGGTGCAAAAATTTAATATATAATTGTTTGGTAGCAAATGCAACTCCCACTCTGTTTAAGCAAAGCTGACGAAAATCAAAGTAAACAATCGAATTGCTTACCGACTATAAATAGCCGACTTCTACCATTTATCATTTTCTACATTGTGTGTTTGCATGTAACAAATAAATATGTATAAATATGTCTTGCATATATATTCTTATATTTGAAGCAGGGGCGATTTTATAGCCTAAATTTAGGGCACGTGAATATATATATATATATATATATATATATATATACATATATTTTTTTTCTTTTTTTAAAAAAAACATGTAGTATAATAACATGTAGTATAATATTATCTCCGAAACTCATGCTACAAGAAGGTTAAGGGTGTGTTCGGTATGGGGAAAACATTTTCCGAAAAATCTTTTTCAATTTTCTCATGTTTGTTTGGTCAAAAATTTTAGAAAACATTTTTCTTAGGAAAACAAGTTCCTAAACAATGGGAAAAATGACTTCCCAAATCAAAGTAGGGAAAATAAGTCCATGAGTAATATTTTAATAACCACCCAACCCCAACTACCAAACCCAACCACTCCCGCAACTCATGCACTATTCACCCCCAACCCCCAACCACTTCCGTAAATCATGCACCACCCAACCGCCACCCAACCCACCCCCAACCACTCCCGCAACGCATGCCCCAACCTACCCCCACCCCCAAACCCTACCCCTACCCCTCGCAACACCTCCCGCCCGCCCAAAAAAAAAAAAAATTAAAATTTTCTTTTGGGTTTTCTATATCACCACATCCCTCCCCCCACCCGCACCCCCTCCTCCTAAAAAAAAAAAAAAAAATTTAAAATTTTCTTCCACCACTCCCACAACCCATGCACCCCCACCCCGCATCTCCTTCCCCACCCTAAAAAAAAATTCTTTTGGGTTTTCTACACCACCATATCCCTCGCCCCACCGCCCCCCCCCCCCCCCGCATTTTTTTTTTAATTTTTCTTGTTGGTTTTATACACCACCACATCCCCCCCCCCTCCCACCCCAAATACTTTTTTCTTAAAAAAGTTTTTTAAAAGTTTATTTTTTTTATTATTTTCACCCCACCACCCCCAACGACCGCCCCCCTCCCAACATCCCACCACCCCCTCAAAAAAATATTTTTTTTTTTAAGTTTTGAAAAGTTTTCTTTTTGATTCTCTACACCCACCCCCTCTCGAATTTTTCACTTCATATTTAATTTTATAAAATTGAAAGTTTTTGAGGTAAAAAATTAAAACTTTTAGAGTGGGTGGGTGGTGTAAAAATCCAAAAAACGTAACTTTTAATTTTTTTTCTAAGAGATTTTTTTGGGGGGTGGGGGATGTGGTGGTATAGAAAATTCAGAAAAAATTTAAAACTTCCAAAAAAAAAAAATTGATGTGGGGGGGGGGGGATGGGTGTAGGGCTTGGGTGAGTATTTTCCGGACAATATTTTCTACCAACCAAACGAACATGACAAAATAAATAAGAAATTCACTTATTTTTCACTACCCAAACGAACATGAGAAAATAATTAGAAATTCACTTATTTTTCAAGAACACATTTTCCAGGAAAACTAGGAGCTCTCTTCTCTCTCCTCCCATGCAAACCCTAGTTTGAAAACCCTAAAATCTCTATGGCCACTCCGGCCACTGGCCAGCCACCGCCTCTGGTGGTTTGTCAGCCTCTCTCCCTTCATGATTTCCCTCCTCTCTCTACGTCCAGCAATCCTCAACATCCAAAACCAGTAACTCCTACGAACACTGAACCAAACTATCTCCATACCCTTATGCATGAAGCTGTTGAAACTCCCATGCAGACGTGTGAACCCATCCCTATGAAGAAGGTGGAGATTATAGATGGTAAACACATTGTAAGATGGTCCTCCTCTGAAGTCTTACTAATGGAGATAATTAAAAACCTACAATATGCCATAGGTGGTAAGTTTTCGTATGGATGGCCCGAGTTAGATGAACTGAGAACTATTATACCTCAACAGTGTGGTGCAAAGGGTAACTGTCGTGTAGGCTTCTTGAGAGATAGACATGTATTAATAAGATGTGATCTAAGAGAAGATTTTATTACTATCTCGTCAAAAAGTGTTTTTTGGTTGAAATCAAAGGATGGTCACTCGTATCAAATGCGACCTTTGATCTATGATTCTAAGTTTAGTATTGAAAAGGAGACTTCAATTGCTATGGCTTGGATATCGTTTCTAAACCTTCTTCCTACCTTTTTTGTCAAGGAATCTTTATTTACATTAGCATCAGCTGTGGGCAAACCAATTCACTTGATCTGTTACTATCAATAAAACTAGGCCAAATAGTGCAAAGAGTGAAAGTGCAAGTAGATTTACTTGCAGATTTGCCTAAGTCTGTGTGGATGAAGATTGAAGATGATGTTGCAAAGGAGATCAGGTCTATTCAAGTTAATATTCAGTATGACTATTTACCAAAGTATTGGACAAAGTGTTTGTTGCAAAGTCATTCCAATGAAGATTGTTGGGTGCTGCATCCAGAACTGCTAGAAAATGAGGTGGAAAACAAAGCAGAAGTGGTTTAGAACAATGGAAAGGTTATAGTTGTAGCAGAAGAACCTGGAACAAGTAAACAAGGGCATTTCAAACAAAGAAGATATAGAGGCTATAGGGGGTGGAAACAGCCAATGCAACAATATCTACCAAAAGTTTTATCTAGTGGTACTGTGGTAACATATCCTGGAAACAAAGTACAGAACAAGAACAAAGTGATTATAACTGGGAAGGATGAGGGAACCAAGAAGTTACTATGTCAAACAAATTTGAGGTCTTGAACCAAGGAGTAGATGATACTGAAGTTAGTAAGCTGAATAATGACAATAAAAGTAATGCTGAGGATGTGGTAGAAGATGATGTTACTGTACAACAAAGGGTTGCAGCTGCAATTGTAGATGATATGGAGGATAATAATCAACAGGATGGTGTAGAAGCTGCAATTTTGTCTCAGGAAAAAGAACAGGCTAAGAATAAGATCATATCTCTGGAAGAGGGCGAAATTGATGAGCATGAAGTTGATAAGGTGCAAAATAGTGAAGCTGATACTCAAAGTGTAGTAGCTTATGACAAAACACAACAGATTAATGGTGATTATGTTCAAAAAGAGATTAATAATCAACAGGTGGATGGAAAAGCAGACTTTCAGGAGGATATTGTGGATTATGATTCAAAAGAGGCTCATGACTATCAAGTACAGGAGAATAATGGAATAGCTGATGATGTGCAAGAGTCTGTAACGGTGCATGGAAGAATTGATGAAGATCCTGATGGGGTAGAAACAGTGTCTGAACCCATAGACCAATATGGGGGCAAAGAGGAAGTTGATCAGAATAAAGGTGTTTTGGAAGTTATGCATGATCCTGGTGATGGGGTGGATAATTTGGTTAATAAGGATCAAGTACAAGTTAATAGTATACCAGCACTTGCAGATACAGATAGGGGTGGATAGAGATGAAGATGAAGATTTTTCTCAAAATTCTGATGTAATTAACAGGTATCATGATAAAGAGGAGGTCTCTGAAGTTTTCCAGGAAATTCAGATATCTGAATGTATTCAAGCAGGTAATCTGAATATGAATGAAGTCTCTAATGAGGAAGTTCAAGGTGAGATTGGAAAGTATTCAATTAGCTTAGAGAATGAAGATAAAGGGTTATTGGGTGTTTTCCAAGTAAGAATGTCTCTATGGATCATGAGGATTCTGCTCAAGATCTAAGTCTGAAGGACCATTCTAATATTGTATTTACACAGAAGAAATCTTCTCCTCACAAAGAATTACATGATCTGGTGTCACATAATCTGCAGGATTTGGAGAATAAATGTAGTTTTACTGAATTGCAAGATGCAATTAGTTCAGATGTTAAGCAAGCTGAGAGTAATCTAATATTGGAGGAGTGTTCTTCACATGAGAATTATAAAGATACTAAGAAAGGGAGGAAGGGAAAGCCTAATGCTGAATTGGTGGTTACTAGATCAGCTTCTAAAAGAAACACAGGTGCAAGTAAGAAAATTGGAGAACAACCAACCAGGATTCTGTCAAAGAGGGGTGCAAGTTCTAAGTTAAGTTCATAATGATGAAGGCATTCTTTTGGAATATAAGATTTGTGAATACTCAGAAGGCATTTCATAGAGTTTAGAGGTTTCATAGACATCATAAATTCTTCCTGATAGCATTCATGGAGCCTTTTCAAGATTCTAGACACATTGACAAATATAAAAGGAGATTGGGTATGTAGGTGGCTGGTTTTAACTGCAATGGTAAAATCTGGTTTTTTGTCAAAGATGGCATTGAGGTGGAAGTATTGATGAACTCTGAGCAGCAGGTTACCCTCAAGCTTAAGTTCCTAGACAGTGGCAAAATGTTAATCACTACCTTGGTTTATGCAAAGTGTGATGCTGTGGATAGATTGGAACTGTGGGATAATATCTACTCTTTATCAAGCAACATGAATGTTCCATGGTTGGTAGGTGGAGATTTCAATGTCATTTTACATGAAGAAGAGAAGATAGGTGGATTGCCTGTTCACCAAACTGAGGTTGAGGACTTTGCATTTTGCAAAAATTCATGTGACCTGCAGGATATTGACTTTAGGGGCAGTCCTTTCACTTGGTGGAATGGTAGAGCTGGGGAAGATTGCATATTCAAAAGATTGGATAGGATTTTAGTCAATAATCAGTTGCAAGAATGGTTTGGTAATCTACAAATGGAACACCTATCCAGAACTGGATCAGATCATGCCTCACTTTTGCTTACAGCAGGAGAACAAGTTCAGCAATTCTCCAAGACTTTTAGATTTCTAAAATTTTGGGTAGATCATGAGTCTTTCTTGCATACAGTGGAGCAACATTGGAGTACTGATTTTGTTGGAGATGCTTTTATTACTTTCAAGTTGAAAATGAAGAAGTTGAAAACTGCTCTATCAGTATGGAGTAAAGAGACTTTTGGTGATATCTTTAAGCAATTAACTATTAGAGAGGACATTGTTAAGATCAAAAAGTAGTTATTTGAAGAGGATCCCTCTGAAGTTAATAGAATGGTTTTACAACAAGCTCAAGCTGAATTCAAAAGATATATGCATTTTGAAGAACAGTTTTGAAAACAAAAGGCTGGTGTTAAATGGCAATCAGAAGGAGATAGAAATACAAGGTTTTTTCACAGCTTGGTAAATGGAAGAAGGAAGAGAATGCAACTTAAAAGAATTCAGAATGATGAAGGTGCATGGTTAGAAGATAGGGATCAGATTTCAGCAGCAACTATAGATTTCTATCAGCAACAATTCTCTTTTGAGCCAACATCATCAGACTATAGCATCTTAGAGCATGTGCAGGAAGCTATTACTCAGGATCAAAATGATTTATTATGTTCTATGCCATCTTTGGAGGAAGTGCATAAAGCTGTATTTGAATTAGCAGGTGATAGTGCATGTGGCCCTGCTGGTTTATCAGGAATCTTTTATCAAAAATGTTGGGACATTGTTGGTGCAGATGTATACAATGTAGTTAAGGCTTTCTTTGATGGTCAAACTCTTCCAAAATCTGTCACTCACACTAATTTGGTATTACTACCAAAGAAGGAAATTATCAACAACTTTTCTAATCTCAGGCCTATCAGTTTAAGTAACTTCATCAACAAGATCATTACTAGAGTTATTCATGACAGATTGGAAGCTATTCTGCCTTCCTTAATCTCTCAGAACCAATCTGATTTTATAAAAGGAAGGAATATTATAGAAAATGTGTTACTTACTCAAGAGGTTATTGCAGATATTTGAAAGAGGGGAAGGCCAGCAAATGTGATTCTCAAACTAGACATGGCAAAGGCATATGATAGGGTCTCTTGGAAGTATTTAATTCAGGTGATGAGGAGGATGGGATTTTCAGATGTGTTTGTGGATATGATTTGGAGAATCCTAGCTAATAAATGGTATTCAATCCTCATTAACGGACGAAGCATCGGTTTCTTTCATTCTACAAAGGGGTAAAGCAAGGTGATCTATTATCACCTGCTTTATTCATCTTGGTTGCTGAAGTATTATCAAGAGCTTTAAATAGCTTGTTTGATGAAGGGATGTACAGGGGCTATGGATTGCCTAAATAGAGTTCTAATTTGAATCATTTGTCATATGCTGATGACACAATAGTTTTTGCATCTGCTGACAAATGGTCACTTTAAAGGATTATGAGGATTCTGCATGAGTATGAAGTTGTTTCTGGTCAAAAGATTAATGTTCGTAAGAGTGCTTTCTACATGTATAACAAAATATCTAATGAACTGGTGAATGAAGTCCAGCAAATCACAGGATTCTCAAGAGGTGAATTTCTTTTTACCTACCTTGGATGCCCAGTGTTTTATGCAAGAAAACAGAAGATATTCTATAGAGATATGATGAAGAAAGTTAGAGATAAATTGCAAGCATGGAAAGGAAAACTACTGTCATTTGGTGGGAAAGCTGTACTGATTAACAATGTGCTGCAAAGCATTCCTGTATATCTGTTATTAGCAATGGCTCCTCCTAAATGTGTTATCAAAGAGTTGCATAAAATGTTTAATAGATTTTTCTGGCAAACAAAGAAAGATGGTAAATGTAAATAGTGGTCTGAATGGAACAAATTGTGTTATCCCAAAGTGGAAGGTGGTTTAGGATTCAGATCATTGAATGATATTTCAAAAGCTCTTTTCTCAAAGCTTTGGTGGAGGTTTAGAACAAATAATTCTTTATGGTCAAACTTTATGTGGAATAAATACTGTAAGAAGGTTAGACCGACTCTTTTTCAATGGAAGGGTGGTACTCAGACATGGAAGTATATGTTAGAAGCTAGGAATGATATGGAGCATCATATCTGGTGGGAGCCTCATCAAGGTTCTACATCAATATGGTATGATAACTGGTTGAAGATAGGTACTTTGAATGATCAACCTCAGTTTCAAGCTTACAAGGATGACAGTGTAGAAGATCTAGCAGAAATAATGGAAGGAGATCATTGGGATATGTCAAAGGTACAACACTTGTTTTGTGATGAAATGGTGCAGCTTATCAATAGTAAGCTTGGAAATCTGATTAAACATCAGGAAATTGACAAACCTCATTGGATGCTTATTAGTTCTGGAAAATTTACAGTAAGTAGTGCATGGGAGCACATAAGGCAAAAAAGGCAGGTTTCCTCTTATTGTTCAAGGTTTTGGATCAATGGTATGCCCTTTAAAATATCTCTTCTCATTTGGAGAGTTTGGTTTTACAAGTTACCTGTTGATGAGGTTTTGCAAAAGATGCATATTTCTATAGCTTCAAGATGCTGTTGTTGTCACAATCATCAAGAAACAATGGATCATTTATTCTTAACTGGTCCATTTGCTATGAAAGTTTGGAATTATTATTGTGATGCAGCTGGAATTTCAGGATCACTAATTCAGGTAAAACAAGCAATACTAAAAAAATGGTGGAACACTCCTGTTAAAGCTAAGTCGAAGACCTTATATCAAGCAGTTCCAGCTTTCATTTTGTGGCATCTTTGGAAGGGTAGAAATACAAGGAGGCATGGAGGTACTATCACTGTGAACAAGGTTATATATGAGATCAACAGAGGTATACTGTTATTGGCACAAAGCCTATTTCTTGGGATGAAGCAGTTTCCAAAGAGGTGGCCTTTCTTTGTGCAATATTTAGAAAACCTGAGAATGACAGTTGTCCACAAGGAAGTAACTTGGTTACCACCAGAAAGGGGGAAATACAAGTGCAATACTGATGGTTCCTCAAGGGGTAATCCAGGCCTAAGTTCAGCAGCTTTCTGTATTAGAGATCATAATGGAGATTTGGTGTATGCAGCAAGGAAAAGATTGGAGGATACTACTAATGTAATAGCTGAAGCAGTTGCAATTGAAGATGGAATACAATATTGTGTAGATCATCAGCTATTACCTTTGATAGTAGAAACTGGCTCTTTAACAATGCAAAAGATATTAGATGGAATATGGGAAGTGCCATGGAGGATATCATTGGTAGTTAAAAGAATTCAAAGGCTGAGAGAAGGAAAGCAGATTGGTGTGGCTCATGTGCTAAGGGAAGGAAACAGCCTGGCAGATTTTTCACTAACCTTGTTTTTGATTTTGCAGGTACCATGTAGTTCCATAATTTTCAGGGAGTTCCATAAACAGCTAGAAAGATAATCAACATGGAAAAAACTCAAACTCCAAACATTAGAATAAGAACAAAGAAGCAGTTTTGAACTTAGGGAGGGAATAAACTGAATATAGTGCAGTTTTCAGTGTGGTATTAATTTTATGTTCAATCTACTGAAGGATGTACTATATCTAGTTGGTTGTTTATTAGACTGATATTTTGGAGTTTGAAGGCTGGATCAGTACTACTATAATGGATACAAGAAGTGCTACACAGAAGGTGCATCACTACACAAGGAGCAATCATATTGATGGATCAGTATGCGGGGAGGATTCAAATAGCCACTTGCGGCACCGTGCGGATCTGTGAGCTTGGTTATATGGTGAAGCTATGCAAGTCCTATAAAAACTCTACTGGAAGAGACTTATTACAACCAAAAGCCTGAGGTTCTACTTCATGAGTTCTTGATCCACTCCATCTGTGAGACTTGTAGATGTGAAAAATGGATACAAGACAAGGCCTTGGAACTAGTTGGTTTTCTTCTTGTGGTGTTATTAGGATTAGTATAGTTTTAGCATTTCTATTTTCTTAGATTTTTCTTCTTTTCTCTTTCTTTCCTGCTTGTACAGTTTTGACTTATTTTAATAAATTTCCACCTTTTATGGTATCTTTAATTAAAAAAAAAAAAAAAAGGAAAACATTTTCCTCCATACCGAACACACCCTAAATGGTGTACTTTGTCAAAAGTTGAGTTGTTTGCTTAGAGGACTAGGTATCAATTCCACTCGATACATTTTTTCCTTCTTTTTTTAGTGGTGCACTCATGTTCTATAAATCCTAAATTCGCTTTATATTTGAAGTATGATTACGTGATATATATTATCCCTCTGTCCCAACTTATGTGATACGCTTTCCTTTTTAGTCTGTCCTAAAAAGAATGATATATTTCAATATTTAGAAGTAATTTAAATTGAAACTTTCCTTTTTACCATTAATGAAATTATTTACAGTCACACAAATATATTTATTTTAGACCACACGTTTCAAAAGTCTTCTTTTCTATCTTAAACTGCGTGCTTAGTCAAACTATATACATAAATTGGGACGGAGGGATTATTAATTATTTTAATTTTTAATTATTTTATTTAATAAAAACACTGAGTTGAGGTAAATAAAAAATTTCAAATTTTGCAGTGTGCATTGGATACGACTTGTGAGCCACATCCCACGTCGTGATGCACAGGCCACAATCTGTGGCTCTTTGCCAACTCGGCGTCGACATGCATCCTAGAGCCTGTTTGGATAGGCTTAAAAAAGCAGCTTATAAAGCTGGAAACAGCTTATAAGCTAAAAAAAATAAGTTGAGGTAGCTCAACTTATTTTTTTTGGCTTATAAGTTATTTTCAGCTGATAAGCTGCTTTAGATAAGTTAAGCCAAATGGGCCCAATTTTTTTTTTTTTTTTTTTTTGGACTTATTTTAAGACTTGAAATAAACCCAGCCAAATTAAACACTTAAAAAAGTGAAAACGAACTATTATAAAGCCAATCCAAATGGGCTCCTACTAATACAAATGGTATTGGAAATGAAAATCATTTATGCCCAATAAACATCGAACTTTGCAATTTTTTATTTTTTGTTTTTTATTCTTTTTCCTTTCCCCTAAGGGGTCGTTTGGTGCATGGTATAGTTTGGGATATCCTAAAGACTAATTTTTTGTACCATGTTTGGCAGAAGGTATAAATTTATCCTGGGATAAATTTATATCTTGTACCAAACAAGGTATAAAATGCATCCTAACTTAAAAGATGGGATATCCCTTCTTATCCCACTTATCTTGGGATTATTTTTTACCATCTTTTAGATGGTATAAAATAATCCCAAGAGATGGGATAAATTAATCCCAAGAGATGAAATAAATTAGTCCCAAAATTATAATCCCGGAATAATTTTGGCTACCTACTAAACGACCCCTAAGTACACGGCTCCCTTGGAAAATGACTCCTGGTAAAACACGACAAACCAAATTATAGAATTAGAATATTGACATTTCACGTTTTCTTGGAGTCGTCTTTGTAGGAAAACGGAAAATATGCTTGTCCATTAATGCAAATTATTAAGGCACAGAACTTCTACGTTTTCTCCTTTTTCGCTTCTAAAGTACTTCCTCTGTCCCAAAAAGATTGTCATAACTTTTCTTTTTTTAGTAAATCCAAAAAAATTGTGCTCTTCTATATTTAAATAATTTAACTTTATGAGATGATTTACAGCCACACAAATATCTAAGACTTGTTTTGGATTACACATTTCAAAAATCTTCCTATATTCCTTAAATTTTGTGTCAAGTCAAAAGAGGACAATCTTTTTGGGACGAAGGAAGTACTTAAGTTTTAGAATCTGCAAGGGTATAAAAAAATAACAGGAAAAGGCATAAACACCCCCAATGTACTTAGGTTAAAATGTCAGTTGCAACTTATTTCTGCGGGATCCATTATGTACACACACCTTACACATCATTTTATCACTTTTAAATTATTATTTTTTCCTTCTTCTTTGTTCTTTCTTCCTCTCCTCCAACTAGTACCAGCAAAATCTCTAAAAAAGTCATTCAAGCTTTCTCAGGCAGCTGTAACATCACCTAGGTCAACCCTTCTGCTTTTTATTTCCATCCTCATTCGTATTTTACGCTTTTATTTAAACCTTACCCAAAATTCCAAAAATCTGTCATTGACAACCTAAGGAGTAAGTAGATAGGTTTATGGGAAGAAGGTAGAGAAAATTTTACTCCATATATTTTAATTTGTTTGACTTACTTTTCTTTTTAATCTATTTCAAAAAGATTACTCACTGCTTTACAATTTATTGTAATATAATTTAATTAAGCACAGAGTTTAAAAAATAAAAATAAAAAATTTAAAACTTGTGGTCTAAAAGAACTCATAATATTTGTGTGGTTGTAAATTATTTCAGTAAAAATCTTTTTAGAATATACTAAAAAAAAATGTATCACATAAATTGAGACAGAGTGAGTATCTTTTCTTTTTTGATAACTCTTTAATTTCAACTTTGATAACTCTTTAATTTCAACTTTCCACGTGACATATTTAAGACCACAAGATTAAAGAACGTTTTAATACATTCTAGATATCTTTAATTAAAAACCATAAAATTAAAATACCTTCTCTATTTTCTTAAATTCGTGCCAAATCAACATCAGACATAACATAAGCTCAAGTTATATCTCCACTAAACCAATCTGAGAACATTTGTCACTATCAACTTCTGAACTTTGTGCTTAAAACAAGTATTTGATCCAAGTGAGAAAACTAAAAGTAGATGAAGTTGAAATAAATAGAGAGCATTTGGAAGTTGAAATTAACATTTGTTTAAGATGGATCTTAATCAATGTCAAAAATCAACAGCATACAATGTCGTCTGAAGTCTGAACCATCTTGCTAGTTCAGTAGGGAAGTTACAAGCTCTATAATAAATATTGCCTAAAATTAATACTAACATAATTATTGGTCTTACTATTGTATATATGAATTAACACGAACCAAAAAATCCTTCATCCAAGAGTAAAAAAGAATCATACAATCATGGAGCTGTGACGACGAAGTCGTACACTTCTTTTCCGTATTGAGAAAGGCTGATTGTTCTTTGCATGTCGCCTTTCCTATATATTTCTCTAATCACAATAGGCTTGCATAATATATAGGTAATATCCATGAGACGATCACCATACATCACGCAGGTACCTTCCAGTCGTTTGCAAGTTCTTCACCAAGCCCTCAGCCTTGGTGCTGTCAAGTGATCCCTGAGATAAAGTAAAGCCCAAGTTATAACTTCAATCTAAGGAAAGGTTTTGCACCACATCCATTTGTACACAAAAAAAAAGACTTGAAGTTTCCTCGTGTGCTGTAATTTGCTTCTTCATTTTCTTTTGCCAAAGTCTTTGTTCCATAAGGTGAGGAACAGCTATGTTTTTACAGGGGAAAAAAATAGACATTGTCAAACGCCCTACAAGAGGACCTGTCCCCACAGACCATGCTAAACTAGTTATATATCTATCAACATCCGACTTACAGTTCTGCGTCTTAAAGTGGCATGTCAAGTAAAGTACATTGAATTGGTCCAGGTCATTAGTGGTGATGAATATTTCCACAAATCAAAAACCCCTTAACAGGAATGACAAATGACTAATGGAATTAAATATTGAAAGGAGGCTGGTAAGGTACCGGACAACCCATTGACAGCACAGAATGAAATACCACAGCCAGAAATTAGTATGTTATTGAGAAGTTTTACCTGATCCTGTGCAATAGTGTGAAGAGTCCGGTGGACATCCCTAGCCATGCCTTTAGCATCACCGCAGACATATACGTATCCTCCTTGAGAAATCAGGTTCCAGATGTCCGCAGCCTAGACAAAAGAAAATAGTTAGATGACATCTCAAAACAACAATAGGCATAACATAAAATCTATTTGGACAGTAATAAAGGAGAGAGTGAGCAGCATACCTTCTCTGTCATCTTATGTTGTACGTATTCTTTGTTAGGTCCTTCACGGGAGAAAGCAACAACTAGCTCAGAAAGTGCACCGGCCTCGAGGAAATTGTCTAACTCATCTTGATAGATGTAGTCCTACAGATACGAACAGATGAGTTGAGTGGATATAGTAAGCCATAAATGTAGTACCAATTCGTGCTTATGTGGGTGAATTTGTGCTGAAATATCCATAAACAGTTTAATACTAACCATTTGGCGGTTCCTGCATCCAAAAAATAGCACAGCAGGACCAAGCTCAGCTCCTTCCTTCTTCAAAGCTAATCTTTCCTGAAAGATAACAGAAGTGTCATTGCAATGCATTTCAAAGACTCACATTTCAAAGTCTCTGATGGTTTGAATCTAACCTGGAGGAAACCCCTAAATGGTGCCAACCCAGTGCCAGGGCCAATCATTATGATTGGAACCTTGTTATCAGCTGGCAGTTTAAAGTTTGATTGTCGAACAAAAATAGGTGCTGTACTGCAGGAAAGGTTTTCTTGTAGAGGAATAGCATTCTGAAAGAGGAATCACATGGAAATAGAATGAGAGCCAAAGCTACATTAACTTTTAACATATGAAAGTCTAAAAAATTTCGATAGAAATGGAAAAATCACTAACTAGTATTAAGTTAGTAACTCCTAATAAAAAAGCTAAATGCCACAAAAAGACATAAATCTCCATCTGGCATAGTGCACAATGGTAATACCAGTCAAGTGGTTCTTTGTGAATTCTCTTACAATTTATATGAATGTTCTACAATAGTTCAAATTTCATTTAGCAAATACCTTCATCCATGTTGAGCAGACGCCCTTGTGAATTCGTCCAGTTGGCATTTTGTCGTAAACCAGTGCACAAGTAACATGAATTCTCGATGGTGCCATCCTGCAAGTAAATGTAGATCACAAGGTTATGTTCTCTGATTTGTCAAATCAAATGGAGAGAGAGAGAAGTAGAAGCAATCTTTCATTTCCATAAGGTAGTGCAAATATGACATATTGCAGAAAAAACATCAGTAGCACATGCTGTAGTCGGCAACAGTATGTCTGCCATTGTCGAAAATACCTCGTATTACGTTCAACGAATAAATGAAAACCTTACTCCAAGAAATATGAAGATAGTTCCAATAAAGATCTTTAAAACAGATATCTTCAATCCGCATTTTGCATCGCCCATTATGGAATACAAACGTTAAAAGGTTAGCTTTTTGTGGTTAACTCATTTTATCTCCATCCTACATTGTGCTACTTCCTGGATATATTGTAATAAAACTGCCTTTACTTTTAATATTTTGAAGAACAGCAGCAAGCTACTCACCTAGGAGATGATGAGATGGAGTAGAATCTCGGTTGTAGGCGAGGAGCAACAGAAGCAAAGAAAACACCGACTGAAGGCTTGGCTGAAGGAAATTCAGCCATGACTTCAAGAAGGCTTCTCTGAATTGCAACTATCCACTGAGCATATTCTTCCTGAAGAAATTGATTACACAAAGACATGAGAATGATAAAGGTAAGCTCCAATAAGTGAAAGTACGATGCAACAAGTCCACACCTTTCCAGCAGGTGACGCGAGATTTCTTAATCGATCAGCTTCATTTGGATCAGAAGCACATGCGGCTAAAGCAAGTAAAGCAGACTGCAAGATATGCAATTAAGCATGAGTACTTCATAGCTCACAGATGAACGCGAGAAACTGCAAGATCAGTAAAGAAGTTACCTTTTTAGGAGAACTCAAAAGATCAGCATACCGAGTCAATGCTGTTCTCAAAGTGCAAGGAGGGAAGGGAGATGGTAATGAGCTTCCACCAAGTGGTGTGCCATCCTCTTTATCAGTGTGAATGGAAAAGAAAGTGTCCGGTGATATGTTTAGTAACCTTTCAGCTTCCTCCACGGTTTCAATAAAATTTTCACAGTACACACCAACATGATCACCAGTTTCATACCTGAGAAACACAAGATCCATTTTAGGAAACATGACCACAATCAACTTCAGTGACATCACTTGGATTCAAATAACTTCCAGGTCAAAATCTCCCCATAAAAGAAATTTATAGAATTCGAATCATGCATTGAATGCCCTGTTTACAGAATTTTAGAATCACACACCATGTATATCTATAGTTCTTCACTGAAGACAAAAAAGGGCATAAAATGTTGAATGACTTAAAAGTGGACTTACGCAAGTCCGGTGCCAGAAATGTCAAACTCCAGATGAGTACAAGAACGATCAGAAGCAGGAGTATGAAGCTCCTTCCTTACAGCGACATTAGCTCTGCAGACATAGAAGGAATATTAGAACTGAATAGAGCATGCACATAGAATGAAGTCCAATAACTTAGGAAGAGCAGGTTTGTTACCTGCAAGGATGTTGAGCATCAACGACGACATGTCCATTTGAATGACCATTTGCGTTAGTCAAGTCGTTGTCAAAGCTTGACTTTTCATGGATAACAACCCTATATTCCAAAACTGCAGCAGTATATGGAGTTGCAGCAGTTGCATCATCCCCATCAAGAAGCACCTTATCCAATTCAGGCCACACTAAATCACGCCTACAACATTCACGTAATTATGAGCACACTGATATTTAGAAAACAAAAGGGAACTCCTGTTATATTAAGAGAAGTCTCTGTAAGCATACCATGCAGAAAAATCATCTTCAATGCATTGGTCATCGTCTCCAAGACCCACTGGAACCAGCCTCTTTCCACCTGTAGTTTATACACTTTAGCATGTAAGAACTGAGAATCAATTTAATTGTGGAAAGAGGATAACATCCTAGATCACATTACTGGAACCCAATGAGACAGTTTTCCTCTACACCGATGATTTAATTTTTGAACTTAAAGAGGTCTTTGAACTAACCAAGTTATATAAAAAAGCTGCCTTTTACAGTCAAAATGTGAGTCAACACTAAAAATTCCTTGTTTTACTGCAAGTGAATACAAAATAACCAAAAATGTTCTAATTCACTATCCTAATTATACAGGATGGCATAATGTGTATGATATCCAACTAGAGAACAACAGTTATCCAATATTTCATATTCAGGTAAAAAAATGGAATTGAAGTTTGCAATCAAAAGAGAATGCTACCTTGCTCAGCCAGAAGTTCATCCACAACTTTAGCAATCTGACAACAAAAAAAAGAACAAACAAGTACATGTTAGCAAACAGCTGTCATATTAGTGGTTTCTCATGTATATTGGGATATATATGAACAGGAACAAGTGCAAGACCCAATAAAATTAATCTCAGACCTTGTTGAAATGCTCGTATTGTCTGTTTCCAAGCCCAAATACTCCATACTGAAGATTTTTAAAGTAGTCACCCCTCTCTTTTCCCTGCAGAAAATAACAGAACACCGATTAAGGTGAGATGCAACAAACTTAGACTCATAAGATGTTAGATCACTTAGTCAATCAATTACATTTACCTCTACAAACCATTTATAGAATCTGGCAGCGTTATCAGTTGGTTCACCATCTCCATATCTATGATCAACAAAAATAAATCAAGTTAGTAATGCATATATGCAACTTGTCATCTAGCAAATACAACATTCATCATCTAGCAACTTACGTCGCCAAGAAAAAGAATGCAAATGCTTCTTTCTTCAATTTCTCTTCATACTCTTCATCATCAGCCGCATAATCATCCTAGAATTCATTCATTTAAGCAATCAAAAACAATGAAATCTTGATTCCCATAATCAACAACTTCACTTTGTATATCATACTTGTGAAGAAAACGTAACAAAAGAAAACTCACCATATCAACCACTTTAAAGGTAGCCTTGTCATATCTGGCCTTCGCTTCCTCAGCAAGTGCCTGTACAAATACATTCACGATCACTAGTTAGTCCTCATGACGATCAACATCACCAAAAACTAGTGAGATGCACAAAATTGCCCTTCCTCATATGTTGATACACCACTTTTTATCAATTTCTTTTTTCTGATGACAATCCACTGTTTGCCATTTTACATTTTTTAAGTTGTATACTTTTTTAGAGTTGACTTTTTGGATCTTCAATATGATTACTCCTTTTGACTAATTCTACAACCCCAAAATCACGATCACCAAATCCTCACAAAATATTTCTCTAATTATTCCATGACTTCAACTTCTTGAGTTTTTTACACTCAGAATATTATGAATGTCTAATAATTCAAATTTAGTAACCTAGAAAATAAAGTAAACAAATACTACTATGAGTATTGTACTCCCTCAGTTCCAATTTATGCAGCAGCTTTCCTTCTCCTTTATATAATTAGAAATAACTTAACTTTAAAATTCCTCTTTTAACATTAATGAAATGACATGTAACGTTAGATTTATAGTGACACAAATATGTAAGGATTGTTTTAGATTATAAATTTGAAAAGTCTTGCCAAGTGATACCACATGATTTGGGACGGAGGGAATAATAACTAATTGTGGAAGGACATTATAAACTGTCAATGGTATATTAGTTAAATCTTTATTTATTTATTATCAAACCTTAGCGAAGCCTTCAGCTGTACCAGTCTGTGTTCCAAAAAAGATGGTAATTTTCTTCTTGCCATCATCAATCTCTTCAGTTTCTTTAACCGACTTAGGAACAACCAACTTAGGTGGGTCCACAACCTTCTTAGCAGATGTCGAGGTGGAGCGCCGCCATATTAAGACAACTGCACATCCGATTAAAACAGCCACTGATGTTGTCAATATCATCATCAAATCTTTGTTCTCCATTAACAAAGTTGTCAATGAAGCCGACGAACTTGAATCCGATGACTTGTTTAGCTGATCGAATATCTTTCCTCCTTTAAAGATTGCTGCCATAAAATCAAAAGGAGAAAGTTTTTCTGGTGTAGACTCCATTTTCTCTGTAAATTATCAAGAATTGAATTGTACACAATTCTTGATGATTTAGCAAGAAGGCGATGAAAAGGAGGGGAAAAAGAAGTAAATTTAGAGAGTTTTTTTCTATGTTTTTGTTGTTGTTTGGCTTAGTATGGTGTGGTTTGGTAGCTGAATTTGGTTAAGTTTGGAGAGACTTGTGAGGGAATAAAAAGGAGAGGGGAGAGTAATATATGGAGGAGGTGAAAGGCAATGTCGAAGGACAGAGGAGACAGGCAACGCCCACCAACCCAGACTGGTCAACTCACCTAACACATATTAACTATGGTTAAGTATTAAATTCTGCCATTTTTTGGTATGTTTTGGTGGGTTGAAAACATGCTTTCTCTTTTCCAGTTTAAATATTTCACTGGACATAAAGTTTAATAATAGTAAATAAAAAAGAAATTGAATCTTATGATTCAAAATTAAAAATGTGTAAAATGTATTAAAATATTCTTTAAATTTTATGATTTTAAACTTGTCATATATGATGTTGATTTATGAACTTATTAAATATTGAAAGAAGTGCTTTTTTAGTACAAATAAAAAAAAATAAGGCACTTAAATTGGAATATAGAGAGTATTAACTATGGTTAAGTATATTAAATTCTGCCATTTTTGGTATGTTTTGGTGGGTGAAACATATCGATGGGTTTGAAGTCGAGATTTCTTGAAATGCCCTTTCCTGTCCATTTTGACGGATTATTGGCCACAAACTTCATATTAGCGGCACATGTCATATTGACTTTTAAAACACCTTAGCGGCCCTGTCCTGTAGGTAGACGTACATATATTAAAGGAAACAAAACCACGAATTTCATGATGTATTAGTTTTAGACCTTTTTCTTAATTTTAGTAACGTGTATACATAGACGCACACAAACTTCTCTATAAAGAAAGAAGGCCAAACCCATCGACAAACACTCATAATGATGCCATTTCTTTCACTGGCACTAAAAGTGGCGCCTCATTCCATTTAAATGACTTGAATTGGTAATTCTATTAAACGACATTTTGACCGTTTTTGAGCAAAACCAACACCAATCGTCTCCTACGTGGATTAAGTGGCCAATTAAATTGTCTTAATTTCATTTAAATTGGCGCTAACTCAATTAAATTGTGCTAACTCATTTTAATTGTAAATTCGCTAATTTGTAAATTAAATGGAGTTTTGACCATTAAAAATTGGGGCTTTTGGGTGGTTGGATGTGCGAATGAGGAGTCACTTTTTGGTGGGGTTTTTTCCGATAACGGCGCAAAAAGTGTCTAATGGAATAGGAATGACCTACCTGAAGTGTTTAAATGGAACAAGGGTCGGTTTAGGTGCTCAAGTGAAAGAAGTGGACGACCACAAGTGTCTATCGATGGGTTTGGCCAAGAAAGAATTATGAGTGCGGACCTTGAATACCGGGATAGTAACGCCAATGGTTTGGTCATTGGTGTATAGCCACAGAGATCAAAACATGAATAAAATAACTGTTGGTTATTATTTTGGGTGGGTCGCCTATGTGGACTGACCCGACCCATTTAAAGGAGATAAACATGTGGGGAATTATCTAGGGAAGTTATTTTCTTAACTCCTAAGAAAAAACCACCACTCCTAAGGATTGAACGTGCAAATTGAGTGTTGCACTTATTTTGGAAGTTCTCCCAAAACTTCTTTCTCCAACAGAGATAATTTTATCTCATTCTTCACACAAAAATACACACAAGAAAAGACATCTAGTTTGTGGTAATTAAATTTCGTTTCCTAGTGAATTGAAGTTCGACTTGGGGTAGTTTTTTTGAGGGTGAGCTCAACGATCTTCAGCTGCGCTAAAAGGTACGCCATGTTGTTCTTGCCCCGCAATTTATTCTAACATTTCAATAAAGTTGAAAATGGACTTTTCTGCTACTATGTACTCGACTTTGCCTATTTGAGGCGAAATTAGTAGAATTGATAACTCATTATTTATTGGTTAAATATTGGGTTGCTTTGTCCATATTGAGGAATTCTCTCCTAGAGTATTATGGTAAAGGATTGGATAATATTTATCATGAGTATGGTCCAAATTTGTCCCTTTGGGTATATGTTTTGGCACTTGAAGCTAAGTGGGAGGAGATAAAGGACATTGAAGCTTAAATTAAGAAATCTTTACTTCAAAAGACATGTCCAATGCCTCGTTGTATCAGCCTTTCTCCTATAGACAAGCCAACTAAGACTTTCGTTGAAAGAGTTGTAAATTTTTTAATGAATATGAGTTGTTTGTCTCTTCTGTTATTTTTTTTCCTGCTCATTGATATGTATAACAGTGTATGTAAGAGGATGAGATTTAAGGAATCTGTGTGATTCTAGTCACAAATGTAATTTGATACATACTAAGAAATGATTTCCATTTTGATTAATCATTTGGATAGTAGATGATGATTGGAAATAAAATGACTTTTCGATTCTACACTAAATGTGAAGTCATTATGGAAATTGATTTGCTTGAGCGTGTATATCACATGCATAATTGATGAGTTTTACTTGCATGATTATCTTTCATAAATGTCGACTATGGCTTCAAAAAGTATAATTGTTGATATGAATAAGAGTGATAAGTACAACAACGAAAATCATGATACACGGAGCCGTAAGATATGATTTGTACTGAAAAAGCAAGATGCTCTAAAGAGTATAAACCTTGTGAAAAGAAGGGTAAAACCGCCTAACTTATGAAAGATCTTGATACTTACAATGCGTAGAAGAAGAAAGACTTCACTACTTGTGGGATTATTGCAAGTTCAGCTGTTAATGATCTCATCTATGATGTGAACAATACTCTACTGCTCATGCCATGAAGGCACACTTATGAGATATATATGGCAGTATAAGATAGGCTCGCCTCGGACAGTTGACAGTTAAGTTTGACACGTAAAAGAAGTGAATTGCTCATCGTGTCACACAACACCAAAGGGTGATGTTTGAATGATTGTTCAACTTAAAAGTGTTGGTCATCTTCTATTGGATGAGAAGTAAGGTCAGGCAGTGATCTGGTCTCTTCCCAACTTTTGGGAATTTAAAGATTAACTTGACCCACAATGATAGCATCAAGATATTTGTGATGTTGCCTATCATGTGGAGCTTGAAGTTGAGCGACTTGGTACTGTTAAACCAATACCTAGTGCTTATGTGGCAATTCAAGTGGTTAAAAACTTTCATGCTTCAAGCGCAAGAAACTTAGATAAGGGTCAAGGAGACTGGAGGTGGATCCTCCAAGAAAAGAAACCTACTGAATTCCAATAAGGAAAAGTGGCATTACAAGAAGAAAAGATAAAAGTAAGATGCAGTGCTGCTACTGTTAATGTTTATTCTTCTTGTATTAGGTTTCTCTTCAGTATTAATATTGTGAAAATTACTTTAGAGTATGTCTTCTATGGTTCTGGACACCTTTATGATGGTTTCATAATGTAAATTGTAATATTTTACTTATGATTATTATGAGGATCAATGTATCATGGCATGCTAGATTGGGTCACATATGCAAAAATCAAATGAATAGATTGGCTAGATATGTGTGTTCTTTCTCCGAAAATAGACATGCCAACTTGTGAACATTATCTTGTCAGAAAGAGTACATATAAACCATCAGGGATGGCTAAGAGAGTTGACTTCTTAATGTAATTAATCTATTCGAATGTCTGTAATTCAAAAAATAAGAAGGCTAGGTCTGTTGTGCTTCTTTTCATTACTTTAGTCGATGATCTCATGCACTTTGATTATGTCTATTTGATTTCCATTATTCTGAAGCACTTCAATACTTTAAAAGATATATGAATGAAGTTGAGAATCAATTAGAAGGCGTGAATATCGATCAAGACAATTTGATGAATTATGTAATGAAAAGGGCAGTGCCTGATAGTTAATTTGTCACGACCCAACCGGCCGGAGGGCCATGACGGGCACCTGGAGCTAACCAAGAAGCACCTCTTAACATACTTCTCATATTCATATCTAGGTGGACCGCAAGAATAACTCATCACTATCAAAATCTATAAGGGCATGAGTCCAAAAGATAAATACACATTTATACAATCATCATCAACTATGCCCATAGGTGCAAGCCGACAAGGCTGCCAAAAATGATATACAAAAATATGAACTGATGAGGTTACCGAACATCTAACTACATACATCTGTCTACGATCCTCTACATGGAGTGCATAACATCATAAAGACGGGATAGGACCCCACCCATATATACATAAAAGAATAGTACCAGCTGAACTGTAGCTCCAAACAAATAGAGCACTCCTGTACAATCACTGATGAAGCACCCTAGGGGTCTGGTCCGTCTCCCTGCCTACCTGCAGGCATGAACGCAGAGTCCACAAACTAAAAAACATCAATACGAATAATGTACTGAGTATGTAAGGCATGAATAACAACATAATGAAAATATGGAAGAAACATGAGATAGGAGAAATAACCTGTACATCTGATTGCCTCTTAAGGCGGATATCATGCATGCTTAGCCTTTTTAAAAAAACATTTTCATACATACATATATATATATATATATATATATATATATATATATATATATATATATATATATATATATATATATATATATATATGATATAAGTGTTAGTGTTGCGGAACGTGCAACCCGATCCATATATCATATCATACCGTGTCCGGGCATCTGCGTCCGGGTAACATCATAATGTACCCACTGCAGTGGTGTGCACATCTATGTACCGTACCCGACTGACTATAGCGTGGCTAGATGTGAGAAAATAGCTATATATATATAAGCATGCATGAGAGCCTAAATAAAAGCTATAAATCTATCGGAGTGACGTAAGGTCGGTAAACCTTCGATTATCATTATGGAGTCATCGTCATCGCTATATCTCATCTTGAAGGAACAACTATCATAAGATGAGATTAACAACAATGCACAAGATTAATAAGCATGCAACAAGCTCAATATTATCATGAGAACATCAAGAACTATAAGCTTTGGTATCTCTAGAAATGGATTCGTCATCATGGAGGACATTTATCAACGATGCCATAAGAACCTTGAGGATCACAAGCTTCTAGCATTTTTAGGAATAGGGATATTATGGATATCATGTGTAGGTTCACAACAAAGGAATCATGTCTTAAGAAAGAAAGGCTTAGCCTTAACATACCTTTTCATCTCTTTAACTTCTTAGCATTTCTCCTCTCAAGCTCACAAATCTACATTCAAGGGAATTCATACTAGAGTTAAGTCTTGAAAACACTCATAAGCTTAAACTAGAGTAATTAGTGAGCTAACGGAATTTGGGCAGTACTTCCCCTATTTCATCTACTTCCACCAAATTCCAGACCACTCCTAACAACAATAACAACATCAACAATTCCATGATTAAGAGATTTCATTCAAATTATATCCAATAAAATCCCAAATCTTCTTCTCATAATCAATTTATATCAACAACTTCAACACAACCCCTTATACACTTGTATACAACACTTCCTCATCATCGTTATTACCCCTCATAGCAAGATTATGCTCGAAACATTTTAATAATTATAACTCAAGTTAATTTACTACTCAAAATATCTTTAAATTCATATTTGAACTTTCTTTCCTCAATCAAGTTATATACCAATCAAACATCCTCAACAATATGCAACAGATGTGAAAGCTTACCTTAATCACACAAGAGCAAGCTTTGGATCAAATTATTCCACTTGAGTGAAACCTCCAACTTCAACACCAAAGAAATTCTTGGACTCTACAAACCTTAGTGAGCCTTCCAACACTTAAATCTCTTGATTTTTGCCTTTTGATCTTTGATTTCCCTTGGGGTTAGTTAGATAGGTTTAGAGGAGATTTCTAGAGCTTTCATAAACTTTGAGAAATGTTGAAAATGAGATAAAATGAATAAGGATCGAAATATATCATAAAAAAAAACTGCCACCGCCTCAGATATACAGTCCAATATACGGACCGTAAATAATTTACTGTCCATACATTTGGACCATAAATTACCAACAGAAAAGCACCACCCACTGATTCAATTTTAAGGTGGAGTCCATGAAATTTACGGTCCGTATAACATATACGGTCCGTAAATCCAACCGTAAATCTCAACTTTTGCTGAAACGTATTCTCGCCGATTCATTGAGCCTTTAATCCTTCCAATGCCTATAAACATGAACTTAACCCCTTATAACTATAAGATAAACTTGTCTAATCTCATTTAACCTTGATAACCCCGGTGTACAAGACTAGAACCACTAACACACGACGAATCTCAATGTACAAAACCACGAGGTGTAACATAATTATTCCTTACACACCTCAACAAAATGGTGTAGCAGAAAGAAGGAATAGAACACTATTGGACATGACAAGGTCCATGATGGTGCAAACAAATTTCCCTATATCCTTTTAGAGATATGTGTTATTGGTTGAAGCCTGCATATTGAATAAAGTGCCTTCTAAATCAGTTATTTTCACTCCTTATAAGCTATGGACTGGTTAGAAATCAAACATGAATGATCTGCGACCTTGGGTTGTACTACATGTGTAAAAGATTATTTTAACAAGTTTGGTGCAATGGGTCCAAAAGGCAAGATGTATCTTTATAAAATACTCTGAACACTCCAAAGGGTATGTGTATAATGGTGATTAAAGGATGGAAGTGTTATTGAAATTGAATCACGAGACGTCATATTTCTGGGAAATATTTTACAAAGTAGGAAATAAAGAAAGGAGTGCCTCTTTATGAAGTGTTGAATTTAGATAGTTAGCAAATGTCTTCAGACATGTTTGATAATCAATATATTAAAGATTTGTTCCTGATCCAAGTGGGAGTTTTGAATCCCAAACTCTTTTTGAAGAATCTAAATTTCAATTATGTAAAAGTACCAGAAAAGCTATACCTAAACGATCTTATTAGATTGAAGATTTCGCTTTCTTGGTATGTCTTCCTAATTCTGTGACTGAGGCTTTAGAGAGTCCTAGATGAATGGATGAAAGCAATGAAAGAACAATTAGAGTCCATGAGAATCAACAAAGTATGGAATCTGGTTGATCATCCTCCTAGCATAGAGCTATTAGGAAAAATTTGGTTCTCAAAGTTAAATGCAAAGCTGACGGGTCAATCGAAAGATATAAGACACGATTGGTGGCAAAAAGTTTTACTCAAGAAGCTGGAATAAATTATGAGGAAACATTTTCACCAGTTGGGAAGTTTACCTCAATTCGCTTACTTTTGACTTGAATATTTGGATCAAGAATTATACCAAATGGACGTGAAGACAACTTTTCTCAATGGAGAACTAAACGAGAAAATCTACATGGAACAACCTGTAGGCTTCATCGTTAAAGGCCATGACCATATTGGCTATAAATTGAAAAGATCTGTTTATGGCCTGAAGCAATCTTCAAGGTAATGGTATTTGTAATTTCATAAGTTGGTGATCTCATATGATTTTATTATGATCAATGACAGACCATTGCATCTTTGTGAAAAAGTCCAATGGAATGTTTGTAGTTCTTTCCCTATACGAGGATGATATATTATTAGCCAGAAATAATTTGGAGTATCTGAAAACTATCTAGTCATGGCTTTTAAATTCGTTTGACATGAAAAACATGGGTGAAGCAGACTATATATTGGGTGTTAATATCCAAAGAGATCGTTTCTTAAAAAAAAATAAAAAATTGAGCCTTTCTCAAGAAACATTTATGAAAAGAAAAATTTGCAACGCTTTCAAATGAATAGTTATAAACCCATGGTTACACCCCAAAAAATTTCGCGCTACCAAGATCGTAGACGGCTTAGTATGGGTTCAAAGAAGAGTAAAGTCATACAAGGATTAAGGAGGAAGGTTATATTATAAGAGTGTATAAGAGTGTAATAACATATATGACCTTTGGAGACCATATGGGGTGAATCAGTTCATACATTACTGGATGAAAAAGCCCTCGTTACTGTAAGCCAAGTGGGGGCCACACGCCAGGATTTTTATAAAGGACATATGAACAATTGTATGAATAGTACATAGGAAGTTGAGCAAATCTTAAGAAGGATCCTTAAGCCGAAAAGGGACATAAGCCCTTCAAAGGGATGATTTAAGGAAATGTTTTCGGACGATCTGAATTGAAGAGGCCAAAGCGCCATTATAAGTTTGGAATTTGGAAAAACACCAATAATGAAAGTTGTAGATAATTGAATTAGATTTCCAACCATAGGTTGTGGGCTCTCATACGATATCGGGATCAAACGTTATGCGCGTTTCAAGATCGGCTATCTGGGCAGGACCTGGTAACTCAGCGCGAATGCGCCACGTGGCAACGCGATCGCGCTGAGCAATTTTTAAGTCGGTCCAGGCAGAACCTGGACCGTTATAAAAAGGGGACAACCTCCTCATTTTCGTTCCAAACACACCCAAATCCTGTCAAATACTCCAGAATATTCCATTTTTAGCCTAAAACCAGGTATAATTCCCAAATTGTGGTCCAGACGGCGTATGGTTGCAACTACAAAACTGTATAGCGGTGCATTATGTCTTAAGCTCAAGGTGGAGGAGTGAAGATATAGCAAAATTACCAAGAGAAAGGTATGAATCTCTTCCTATTTATGTTAATACTGGCTTATTCACGAAGAAAGCGTGGTTAAATAATTGTATAATGGGTTGGTTAGCTATGGAAGTTTATAAAACAGCGTGTGGGCTGTTCTATGGAATACTTTGGTGTGGAAATAATGCTATTGATGATGGTATTGTTGTTGTTTTTGTTGGTTATTGAATTGAGAATTCGGGCTAGGCATATAAACAGAGGAGATGCTGCCCGATTTTCGGCAGCATATAGAATAGTTTGATTTGAAACTTGGTACAAGTGTGCAATAAATAGTCTAACGTTAGTGTAAATCCTCTTGAATTAGACTTGCGAGCTCGAACGAATAAGCATAGGTAATAGGAGGTTGAATAGGTATGTTAAGGCTCGTCCCTTTCCTTCAAAGGCATGGTTCCTATGGTATGATTCCATAAGTGTTTCCATAACCTCCTTAATTTCAAAAGCTAGAAGTTTATGATTCTTAAAGCTTCTTATGATGTTAAAAATAAGAATGTTTTTATGAGGATTACATTGAGGATGATTTTATGCTTAAAGGTCTCAAGTATGATTTCAACGATGATATGAAAATGTTAAGCTATTTCATGATTTTTCTCGATTTATTTCATTGTTATTGATCTCACCTTACAAATTGTTCCATCAAGGTGGGATAGAGCGATAGTTCCTATTTGAACTTTTATGCATGCCATGAGTATAATATATCTACGTTGCAAGAGAGTCATAATGGAGTAAGAATTGCCGTAGTCCTATGCTTTTGGGTTGTATTGCGAGATTTGAGGGAAGAAGGTTAAAGAAACAGTTGTGGCCGGAGCTCAAAGATGTTGTGAGCTACGAATTTAGTTTGAACTTGGATTATAAGTTTGCCATAAGTGTAACTATACTGCGAAGGATAATAAATGGCGAAGAAACATTATGTATATGCGTATTTCGGATATTGATATAACTAGCCTTGGAAAGGAACATAACCATTATGCTCACTAGCGGAAAAGTCGTGTTGGATAAACATTTGAAATGTAAGGGTAAGAGAGATGGCGACAAGGATGTAAGGATTAGAGAGCCCGACTAATGAACTACAAAGAATCGGTAGAGTGAATATCCAATATCAACAGATATCAAAAGAGTAGCCAAGATGGCACCGAAAGAGTAAACGCAAAGAGGACGCCGTATCTGAGAAAGGTAGTTGGCCACTAACAGGGAAACAAGGAGCGAGAAAAAGAGCATACTTATAGGACGATGAATAGTTACGGCACGATAAGTCAAGACTACAATAATGTAGATAGAACAAGAGCGAGATACTAGTTAATTTTCAATCATGTACATGAGGGCAAAGAAGTTGACTGAAGGCAATAAAAAAATTAAGGAAGAATGAGGAGAGACTGACCCAAGTTATAGTTTAAGCAAATGGTAATCGGACCCTAAAGGAAGAATAACTGTTCTAACGAATCAAAGATGGTGTCGTGGGTTGACAATACTGCAACATTCGAGGATGAATGTTTCTAAGGGGGGAAGGATGTTACACCCCGGAAAATTTCGCGCTACCAAGATCATAGACGACTTAGTATGGGCTCAAAGAAGAGTAAAGTCATACAAGGATTAAGGAGGAAGGTTATATTATAAGAGTGTAATATATATATATATATATATATATATATATATATATATATATATATATGACCTTTGGAGACTATATGGGGTGAATCAATTCATACATTACTGGATGAAAAAGCCCTCGTTAATGTAAGCCAAGTGGGGCCCACACGTCGAGATTGTTATAAAGGACATATGAAGCATTGTATGAATAGTACATGGGAAGTTGAGCAAATCTTAAGAAGGACCCTTAAGCCGAAAAGGGACATAAGCCCTTCAAAGGGATGATTTAAGGAAATGTTTTCGGACGATCTGACTTGAAGAGGCCAAAGCGCCATTATAAGTTTGAAATTTGGAAAAGCACCAAGAATGAAAGTTGTATATAATTGAATTAGATTTCCAACCATAGGTCGTGGGCTCTCATATGATATCGGGATCAAACGTTATGTGCATTTCAAGATCGGTTGTCTGGGCAGGGAATTAACCCAGCGCGAACGCGCCACAAGGTGGCGCGAACACGCAAGGCAGGACCTGGTAACTCAGCGCGAATACGCTAACTTGCAGCGCGATCGCGCTGAGCAATTTTTAAGTCGGTCCAGGCAGAACCTGGACCGTTATAAAAAGGGGACAACCCCTCATTTTCGTTCCAAACACACCCAAATCCTGTCAAATACTCCAGAATATTCCATTTTTAGCCCAAAACTAGGTATAATTCCCAAATCCCGGTCCAGACGGCGTATAATTGCAACTACAAAACTGTATAGCAGTACGTTATGGCTTAAGCTCAAGGTGGAGGAGTGAAGATATAGCAAAATTACCAAGAGAAAGGTATGAATCTCTTCCTATTTATGTTAATATCGGCTTATTCACGAAGAAAGCGTGGTTAAATAATTGTATAATGGGTTGGTTAGTTATGGAAGTTGGAAAACAGCGTGTGGGTTGTTCTATGGAATACTTTGGTGTGGAAATGATGCTATTGATGATGGTATTGTTATTGTTGTTATTGGTTATTGAATTGAGAATTCCGGCTAGGCATATAAACGGGGGGAGATCTTACAAAAACCGCCCGATTTTCGGCGGATATAGAATAGTTCGATTTAAAACTTGGTACAAGTGTGCGATAAAGAGTCTAACGTTAGTGTAAATCCTCTTGAATGTAGACTTGCAAGCTCGGACGAATAAGCGTAGCTAATAGGAGGTCGAACAGGTATGTTAAGGCACGTCCCTTTCCTTCAAAGGCATGGTTCCTATGGTATGATTCCATAAGTGTTTCCATAACCTCCTTGATTTCAAAAGCTAGAAGTTTATGATTCTTAAAGCTTCTTATGATGTTAAAAATGAGAATGTTTTTATGAGGATTACGTTGAGGATGATTTTATGCTTAAAGGTCTCAAGTATGATTTCAACGATGATATGAAAATGTTAAGCTATTTCATGATTTTTCTCGATTTATTTCATTGTTGTTGATCTCACCTTACAAATTGTTCCTTCAAGGTGGGATAGAGCGATAGTTCCTATTTGAACTTCTATGCATGCTATGAGTATAATATATGTATATAGCTATTTTGTGACATTACAGAGTTCTATTATTTCATTTTGATTATGCATTGCACTCGTTTTATTCCTCATGTGTATATATAAGGCACAGTTGACAGGAGGTGACGCTGTGACCTTTGTTGTGTACATATAAGGCACAGTTGACAAGGGGTGATGCTATGGCCTTTGTTGTGATGTATATATGTATGGCACAGTTGATAGGGGGTGATCTTTGTGGCCTTTGTTGTGATGTGTATATGTATGGCACAGTTGACGGGGGTATTATTTGTTTTGTTATGATGTGTATATGTATGACACGATTGACGCGGGGGGTAATGATTTGTAATACTTTGTTGTGATGTAAATATGCATGGCACAATTGACAGGGGGTGACGCTGTGGCCTTTGTTGTGATGTAAATATGTATGGCACAGTTGACAGGGGGTGACGCTATGGCCTTTGTTGTGATGTGTATATGTATAGCACGATTGACAAGGGGTGATCTTGTGGCCTTTGTTGTGTGTGTGTATATATACGACACGATTGACGGGGGGTGACGCGTGTGCCACATTGTGATGTGTGTGTATATATATATATATATGTAATGGTTGGGGGACGGTGCGGCCTATGCGACGATGTGGATTATGTTGTGGCATTTCTATAAATATATATATGTGTCTTTGATATAGCTGTTTTGATGCATTTATTTTTTCCATTCATGGACATGTCTCAAATGTGTTCCAGGATATTATGTACATGCTGATTTCATGCCTTACATACTCGGTACTGTTTATGCGCATCGACCCCTTCTTCGGGAGCTACGTTTCATGCCCGCAGTACGACACTCGGTTTGGTGATCCCAGGTTTAGGACTTGGCTCGGTACTTGGAGGGCTTTAGTATTCCGGAGCTCGAGTCGTTTTGGTACAGATTCTTTGACATAGGCTTTGTTGTACTCTTAGAGGTCCGTAGACATGTGTGGGTTGCGTATATACAGTTTGATCAGCTATGCAGATGTGGTTCGTTTTGGATATTCTCATGCGTAGTAGCAGCCTTATCGGCTTACATATTTTCTTATGTTTGGTTAGTTGTGGCTTCTCAAGAGACAGGTCCTTTTTGATGTATAATATGATGAGTGTATAGCGTGCTTTTACAGATTGCCATATTGTTTTCAGTTTCGGTCTGATCATATCGAGCAGGTTCGTATACAGGTGTCCAGTTCGGGCACTAGTCATGGCCCACCAGTTTGGGTCGTGACATCCATGGGTACTCCTGTAGCAAGATGTGAAACTTTAAGCCTTGAGATGTGTCCAAAGACTTTAAAAAAAAAAAAGGAAGACATGCCTCGAGTTCCATATTCAAGTATTGTCAGGAGCTTGATGTACGCTATGATGTGTACTTGTTCGGACATTTGTTATGCCATAGGTCTGATAGTAGGTATCAATCCAATCCTTAAAGTGATCACTGGAAAGTTGTGAAGTGGATTTTTTGATTCCCGAAAGGAACTTCAAATTATTCACTATGCTATAGTGAATTTAATTTACTCCTAAGAGGTTATACATATCTTTGATTGGGCTGGTGACCGGAATGATAGAAAATTGACTTCCGGCTATGTTTTCTTACTTAATGGTAGTGTTATTTCATGAAAAAGAAGTAAGAAATAAACTTTCACGACGCTTTCGTCTATGGAAGCTGAATTCGTGGCTTTCGCATCTGTAATACAAGAAGTTGTTAGGTTAAGGACTCTTTGAGTATTTTCATATTGCAAAGAATTCTTAGGGTTCCATGATTTTATAGTGTGATATCCAAGAGACTATTACATATCTAAAGGATCCTAAGTATCATAATAAGACCAAACAAATTGATTTCAAGTACATATAACTTTGTGAGACATCATGACAAGTGGAGAAATAACATTACAATACATACCCACTCAAAAATGATAGTTGATACTCTTACCAAATCAATATCTAAAGACAACATGTTGTGGCTCTAGTTTTACTAAGGATATGTTAGTATTTATGTATTGTAATAGTATACTCATCAACAAATAATACTTGATATTATCTTGATATTTTATATACATGTAATGATATCCATGTGAAGGATATAACTGTGTCGAACAGGTCGCGAGATCGGCTCTCTCACACAGGCAATCGCCTCTGAAGTCGAGGAACCTGCAGAGATGAGACCTATTGAAACCTTGATTAATGCAAGGTCATGTATATCTTTTAATAAATTGGTCGGTCTTGACTAGAGCTTAGACTATTGGATTAAAATATCCTTATGACTTGCTTTATAAGCCAGATGTGAGTTTCTCAAAGAAGATTGATTTGAGGATTATTGAAGTGAGAAGCTCGAGGCATACATCAGGAGGTGTCTATACCAAGATCTCTATGGTGTTGAATGAATAAATTATGAGACACGCATGCCAATATAAGGTGAGAACATTGTAGCACGTGTTTCATACCACGTGTGCTTAGAGACCAATGGGCTAATGGGGAATGGATCCCTGCTTCTTCATTGTGTGAGACCCAGAAGTTATAATATTGACTTTACATTTGAATACCCTTTGACCTTTTTCTTTTGTTTCTTGAAGTACATATCAATGTTGCTACTTTAGCATGTCACTAATAGCTATGAGTGATTCGGAAATGCAGTGCATGTCTAGGAAAGTAGTTGACTAGGAAATATTAACTTTACATTTGAATACCCTTTGACCTCTTACTGTTTCTTGAAGTACATATCAATGTTGCTACTTTAGCATGTCACTAATAGCTATGAGTGATTCGGCAATGCAGTGCATGTCTAGGAAAGCAGTTGATTTGTGATGGATAGTTTCGAGTAGAAAGGGAAGACAACTAAGATAAATAAAATAACTTGTATTCACAGGTCGACCATTACACCTACCATAGGGGTAGCAAGTGTAATTTTGGATAAAGTTATACATCAACTCGAGTTCACCTCTTTCGAGGATGAGGGATCTGATATAGAGCTACTGATGTAGCAGATGATTTCTGGGGTATTGTGAGTAATAAGATCCTCATGTTAGTAGTGAATTCTTTCCTCATGTGATTGGATTCCTACAAAGAGCTCTTGTAAAACCTTAAAGGGTATAACACTTGATGCTCGTAGATCGCACGAACTATTTGTCATATGAATTGTGTGTGTTGCTAACATGGTGCTGGCTTGGGTCTAGTCCACCATGTGTGAAGTGGGAGATGTTATTTATTTTGGGTGGGTCGCCCATGTGGACTGATCCGACCCATTTAAAGGAGATAAACATGTGGGGAGTTACCTAGGGCAGTTATTTTCTTAACTCCTAAAGAAAAACTACCACTACATTATTTAGGGAGTGAACGTGAAAATTGAGTGCTTCACTTAAAACTGGAAGTTCTCCCAAAACTTCTTTCTCCAGCAGAGATAATTTTATCTGTAACGACCAGTTAGGTCGTTTTTGGTTTTTTCTCGTTCTGGCTATTTTTCCCTTGTGAATCTGCCTCGTTGCTTGTTTTGGATTGTTGTATAGTGGGTGTGGTTGGCACAACTCCTGAGCTAGCCGAAATAGCTTAAGTTGGAAAGTTGCTAAGTTGAAGAATCTTTAAGTGTTAGGTTGACTTTCGGCATCATTGGGGGTATTTGTGTCATTTTGGGGATTTCGTTGGTTCCACTAGCTTCGAAATGTCGAATATAGGCTGTTTGAGCGTTTGATTCAGTTCCCGAGGGTTTTGGGGGAATTTTGGTCATTTGGTTGAAGTTGAATTTTTGAAGAATCTTTCGAGTTCGAGTGTGAGAGATTTTTGCCCTTTTGTGGTTGCTCTGGAATCTATTATGTATATGCTCTCATTCATAATACTTGCTCAATTTCATAGAAATATATCATCATTCGAAACATAATTACTTTTATAAACATAAGCCCTTCGGCTATCAAAATAATATATACATGCATACACATACAACTATGGGACCATACTACCCACACTGCGTATCTACGAGCCTCTACTAGAGTATCAGACATATGGACGGGACAGGACCCCGTCGTGCCCAATCATGACTATATACATATATATGTACCAAAAGAATAATCTGTGGCACCTCCGGAAAATGGAGTGCTCTCTAATCGGCCCGCTAGCTCCTATGAGTCCGGATCACCTCCCCGTCTACCCGTGGGCATGAACACGGCGTCCGAAGAAAAGGACGTCGCACGAATATTGTACTGAGTATGTAAGGCATAAACAATAATAAGATGTCAATAAAATAAGGAGGCATCAATGAGGAGCAATCTGTAACTGACTGAATCATAAAGGAAGTAATACATGCTAGCTTACTTTCATACTCATCATCATATCATATATGCATAAGTGTATAAGTTGCCCGACCATATAGGTGCGGTGTGATAATCAATAACATTAGCAATAGCATTAGCCCGCGTCCAGGCCTCCCGCGTCCGGGGTATCATCTAATGCCGCCCACTAGAGGTGTCTGCCCATGCCATCTGGCCATGGTGTATAGCTGCCCGCCTTGGCGGTGATTTGCCCGACCATATAGGCGCGGTGTGATATCATCATATGCTCATCATATGCTCATCATAATACATTTATCATACATGCTTATCATAATATACATATCATAACATACTTATAGCAATACATGCATAGAGACTCATAGATAATCATACTATCGGGGTGACGTAAGGTCGTGGACCCCCGATGTCATTATGAAGCATTCATAAGTATTCTTCCTCACCTTGAAGGAACAAGCATAAGGTGAGTGTATATAATGATACATCAAACTATGGATAGCTTCATTAGCTTAATAGGAACATCATATCATAGACTATAGCATCTCTAGACTTAACTTATCATTATCGTTATCTTACTCGTAGCATATCTCTTATCTCGTATGGTATTCATGAACAAGGGCTCATAGTCTTCTTGAAGATGGAACATTCATAAGAAAGAGGAATTTCATGCCATAGGATTCATGCCTTAGAAAGAAAGGACTAGCCTCACATACCTTTGTCGTTTAGCTATTCTATCGCTTGCTCGTTCTCCTTTAATGCACTTGTTTATACCTTCAAGAGAATTCGTATCGACGTTAGCTATATCGTCGTGAAAGCATACTTACTAAAGCTATAGAAATTTGGGCAGCATTTCCTTTGTTTATACTACTTTCCGCCATATTCCATATCAACTCCCAACATTCATAACAACAATCATAATATCCCTAACAACAATCATCATTCATTCGTATGGTTCGTATTTCACAATTCTACTTCAATCCTCCATATTCATGACTAAAAGTCCATCGTCGTATTCTTTCATATCCAATACTTATTTCATGTTCTATAGGTCATTTATAACACATTCATAACATCAACATATCCATTTCCATGATTCAATTCAACTACACTCATACTAGCAATACTATTCACATATTTGATGACCCATTTGCTATACACTTCTACAATCCATGTGTTTCAACTTATAAATACTTCAAACAACATGTAAACATCATGAAACTTACCTTAGATGATGGAGGAATAAGCTTGGAATGGTGATTCACCCTTAGCACCAAAACCCTACTTTATCTCTCTTGGGATTTCTTGACTTGGATGACTTTTAATGGGTTTCCTTCACTTGATTCTCTTGATTTCTTGTTGTTGATCCTTGATTTCTATGGATTTCTCATGGATGAAGTGTTTGGAACACTCTAGAGGTTTCTTGTGTTGTGGGGGTGAAGTGTGAAATGAATGAAATGAAAATGGTCCCTTATATAAAAATACACATTCGGCCCCCGATTGAAATATACGGACCAACATACGGTCCGTATAAAATCTATCGACCGTATGTTGGACCGTATATCTGGTCCAGTGAATCATGACATGCTCGGGCTGGATCTACGGTTGGACATACGGTCCGTAGATATTATACGGCCGTATGTCCGGCCGTATGTTTACCCGTTTTCCGAGAGTTGTTTCGTCGACTCGTTTGATCTCCGATCCTTATGGAACCTTCTTAACACTTGTTCCTTACTTCAATACCATTCTAAGGGACGTTATAACTCTTCCTCAAAGGGTCATTAAGACATCATTAACTTAATACTCGAAATTCTTATCCGATACCCAACATATGACTCGCTTCTCTTAACAACTTTCTTTCCTTAACCCGAATGTCTTTGGAAATCTTAATTAGGATCATCAAATACTATCTCTTACTTGTCCAAACCTCGTATACATCATACCCTTCGCTCGTCTATTCACTGTACGCTAACGGGGAATTTTCCGAGGTGTAACATTCTTCCCCCCTTTTGGAACATTCGTCCTCGAATGTTAAGTCGTCGGGGATTCTAGAAAAATTTCGCCAGAGTTTCCCCTGTAATATGGCACTACCATCCTGTCACAACAACCCATAATATCATTGCCTCACAGGGCCACAACACAATAGCAATATAGATTGGCCACACACGACCCATATACATAAAAATAAAGCATACATACCTTATCATTTCGAAGTTTCATCATAGATTTCTTCCGAGGGCTGAAATAAATGTGGATATGTGGATTTCATCTTCTCTTCCGCTTCCCAAGTCATCTCTTCCCGATTGTTATTTCGCCATAAGACTTTCACTGAAGCTATTTCCTTGTTTCGAAGTCTTCGTACTTGCCTGTCTAGTATGGCAATAGGCACTTCTTCATAAGCTAGCTTTTCCGTGATCTGAACATCATCTATTGGCACAATCTTTGTGGGATCTCCCACACATTTGCGGAGCATAGAAACATGGAATACCGGATGAACTAATTCAAGCTCGAAGGCAATTCTAATTCATACGCCTACTTGACCCACTTTGCGGATGATTTTGTAGGGTCCAATGTATCGAGGACTTAACTTTCCTTTCTTACCAAATCTCATCACCCCTTTCATCGGTGATACTTTCAAGAACACCCAATCATTGACTTGAAATTCTAAATCTCGCCGGCGGTTATCCGCATAAGACTTTTGGCGACTTTGGGCTGTCAATAATCGATCTCGTATCACCTTGACTTTTTCTACCGCTTGTTGAATCAACTCGGGGCCTATTAATTGCACTTCTCCGACATCAAACCATCCAATTGGAGATCTACATTTCCTTCCATATAAAGCTTCATACGGAGCCATTTGGATACTGGAATGATAGCTATTGTTATAGGCAAATTCGATTAGGGGTAAGTGGTCATCCCAACTACCACCAAAATCTAAAACACATGCCCTTAACATATCCTCCAAGGTCTGTATAGTACGCTCGGCTTGTCCGTCAGTTTGCGGATGAAATGCTGTACTAAGCCTTACTTGAGTACCTAGACCTTCTTGGAAGGATTTCTAGAACTTAGCTGTAAATTGTGCTCCTCTGTCTGTGATGATAGATATTGGAATACCGTGAAGCCTTACAATCTCCTTAAGATATAACCTTGCATAATCTTCACCGAATATGTAGTTCGATCGGGAGAAAATGAGCTGCTTTTGTCAATCTATCCACAATCACCCATATAGAATCATACTTGCCTCGAGAGCGGGGCAATCCTACAATAAAGTCCATATTGATCACTTCCCATTTCCATGTAGGAATTTCTATTGCTTGCAATAATCCTCCTGGCTTTTGATGTTCTACCTTTACTTGCTGACAATTCGGACATTTGGCTACAAATTCTGCTATGTCTCTTTTCATGCCATCCCACCAATACATCAATTTAAGATCATGGTACATCTTTGTCGTTCCAGGATGAATAGAATATCGAGAGTAATGAGCTTCTTCTAGAATTCGGCGGCGTAGTTCCGCCACATCCGGAACACATAACCTATTCTGATACCTGAGAACCCCATCTACCGAGACTTCAAATGGTGACTTTTCTTTTGGAAATTTCACACCTTTATAATACTTCAATTTGGGATCCTCGTATTGACGCTCTTTTATTTCCGCATCCAAGGATGAAACAGTGGGATTGTTAACACTAACTCCTGCATCGCCTGAATCAATTATACGCACTCCAAGATTAGCTAGTTGATGGAGTTCATGAATCATTTCTTTCTTCTCCAAAGGCACTTCACATAGGCTACCCATAGATCGGCGACTAAGCGCATCCGCTACTACATTTGCCTTTCCGGGGTGGTATAAGATATTCACATCATAGTCTTTCAATAGTTCCAACCACCGCCGCTGCCGCAGATTTAACTCCTTCTGTTTAAAAATATATTGGAGACTCTTATGATCTGTGTAGATATCAACATGTACGCCATACAAATAGTGTCTCCACATTTTCAAGGCATGAATAATCGCGGCCAATTCAAGATCGTGAGTTGGGTAGTTCTTTTCATGTTTCCGTAGTTGTCTTGAAGCATAAGCAATGACTTTTCCATGCTGCATCAATACACATCCTAGCCCAACACCGGAAGCATCACAATACACAACATAGCCATCCGGCCCTTCTGGAAGTGTTAAGACTGGAGCTGAGGTTAACCTGTCCTTCAACTCTTGGAAGCTACGCTCACAAGCGTCATTCCACTGAAATTTTGCTGATTTCTGGGTTAACTTCGTCAATGGGGCTGAAATAGATGAAAAGCCCTCTACGAATCTTCTATAATAACCTGCCAAACCCAGAAAACTACGAACTTCTGTAGGCGTCGTAGGCCTTGGCCAAGTCTTCACCGCCTCTATTTTCTGAGTATCAACTCTAATGCCATCATCTGAAATCACATGGCCCAAGAATGTCACAGAATTTAGCCAAAACTCGCACTTTGAAAATTTTGCATACAACTCCCGAGTACGGAGAATTCCAAGAACAATACGTAGATGATCTGCATGTTCTGATTCTGTGCGAGAATACACTAAAATATCATCAATGAATACTATCACAAACAAATCCAAGAGAGGCATGAATACATTATTCATCAAATTCATAAACACTGCCGGAGCATTAGTTAGCCCAAACGACATCACTCGGAATTCATAATGGCCATATCTTGTTCTGAAAGCTGTCTTAGGAATGTCTTCTTCTCTGACTCTCACTTGATGATAACCCGACCTCAAATCTATTTTGGAAAACCATTTGGCACCTTGTAGTTGATCAAATAAATCATCAATTCTTGGAAGAGGATACTTGTTCTTTATCGTCACCTTATTCAACTGTCTATAATCAATACACATTCGTAGGGAGCCATCTTTCTTTTTCACAAATAATACTGGCGCTCCCCACGGTGATGAACTGGGTCTAATGAATCCCTTTTCGAGCAAATCTTTCAATTGTGCCTTTAACTCTTTTAATTCTGCCGGAGCCATTCGATAAGGAGGAATAGAAATAGGCTTGGTATCCGGCAACACATCAATGGCGAAGTCAATCTCCCTTTCTGGAGGAAGGCCTGGAAGTTCATCTGGAAATACATCCGGAAACTCATTCACTACCGGAATAGATTGGAAAGTTGGCGATGTTGCCTCGGTGTCATGAACTCGGACTAAATGATAAATATAGCCCTTGGCTATCATCTTTCTTGCCTTAAGGTAGGAAATAAACCTACCCCTTGGAGTTGCCGTATTACCCTTCCATTCAAGCACGGGCTCTCCCGGAAATTGAAATCGAACTAATTTCATTCGACAATCAACATTAGCATAGCATGAGGCCAACCAATCCATACCCATTATAACATCAAAGTCTAGCATTTCTAGCTCAACTAAATCGGCTTTGGTTTGGCGATCACATATCACAATTATACAATCTTTATACACTTGTTTAGCTATCACGGGATCACCAACCGGAGTAGATACCTCAAAAGGCTTAATTGGCTCGGGTTTCACCCCAATACGATTAGCAACATAGGGAGTAATATATGATAACGTGGAACCCGGATCTATCAATGCATACACATCATGAGAAAACACAGTCAATGTACCTGTGACCACATCTGGAGACGACTCAAGATCCTGTCGTCCGGCTAAAGCATATAAGCGGTGCTGTGTGGCACCTGAAGTAGATGCTCCCCCTCGGCCCCTACCTCGGCCTGCGGGAGTCTGGGGAGTCTGCCCTGTAGGACGTACTGAAGAGGATCCTGCTGCCGATCCTGTGGGCTGAGTCCTAGCTCTGCCGATCATCGACGGGCAATCTCTCATCATATGCCCCACCTGACCACAAGCATAACAAGCGTCTGACCCCTGGCGGCACTGTCCAGAATGTAATCTACCACACTGGCTGCATCGCGGTACTGGAGGTCTCCTCTCCGACCGTAATCTCCCCCAACCGAGAACCCGGGGCCCCTCGAACTCGGCCCCGTCCCGAACGAAAAGAGCGATCGATCCTCTCGCCCGTAAACCGGGAGGTGCACTCGTCACCGACCGGCTCGAGTGCCTAGAATATGTCCGTCGTCGATCCCCCTCTATAAAACTACCGTGCCCATAGATCTGGCCCTTTTACTTTGCCCTCTATCAACATCACGATCACCCCTCTGCGGAGGTTGTTGTCCTTCAAGATTTTGGGCATGGGCTTGAATGCGGGAAATATCCATCCCGTCTTGCAATGAAGCCGTCAAGCAGTCTTTGAATAAATGTGGCCCTAAGCCACTCACAAATCTGTGCACCCTGTCGCCCATGTCGGCTACCATAGTAGGAGCATATCTAGCCAAAGAATTAAATTGAAGGCTATACTCCCGAGCGCTCATATTACCTTGCTTCAAATTCAAAAATCTATCCGCTCTAGCTCGGCGGACCTCGGGCGGCAAATAATGACGAATGAAAGCATCAAAAAATTCTTGCCACACGGGAGGAGGCGCATTCTCTTGCCTCGACGCTATCCAATTGTTATACCATAATACCGCCACATCTCGGAGTCTATATGATGCTAACTCCACTGATTCGGTCTCGGAAGCATGAATAATCCGCAATGTTCTTAGCATTTCATCAATAAAACCTTGCGGGTCTTCATCCGGTTTTGACCCAAAGAATTCCGGAGGATTTAGGCTCATGAAGTCACGGGCTCTAGTACTAGCTGAACGATCACTTGGGCCCGTATTTTGCCTTTGTGCCTGAGCGGCAACCAACTGTGTCAATAAATTAATAGCCTCGGTCACTTGTTGACCCGATGTAGCCGGTGGAGGAACTGGAGGCATAGGAGCTGGAGCTGAAGCCCCTTCTTGCTCTTCCGTAATAGGCGGAGTAGTGGAGGCACTAGATAAAGCCTCATGATGTGATTCATCCTCATTTGCATTCATGGGCGGCTCTCTTCGCCCGCCTTTTCATAGTAAGTCTTGCCCTTCGGGGCAGCTTTAGCTTTTCCTTTTGGCGGCATTTCGAAATCACAACATACTCATTAGGGAGGATTAAATCTTATACTCGGCTCTATCGCACGATTTCATATGAAGAAAGATGGTCATTTTTCCTAAATGCCCTGTAGCCCCCGTTTATTAGCGTGGCGCGCAACACACCATAAACAAGACTCTACTAGACACGGCTCGTAGACACTTCCTAGGACCGAATCGCTCGATACCACTTCGTCACGACCCGAACTACGGGCCGCGACGGGTATCCGGGGCTAACCACCGAACACCACTCATTCCGTTATCTATATGCTCTCATTCATAATACTTGCTCAATTTCATAGAAATATATCATCATTTGAAACATAATTACTTTTATAAACATAAGCCCTTCGGCTATCAAAATATATATATATATATATACATACAACTATGGGACCATACTACCCACATGTGCGTATTTACGAGCCTCTACTAGAGTACTAGACATATGGACTGGACAGGACCCCGTCGTGCCCAATCATGACTATATACATATATATGTACCAAAAGAATAATCGTGGCACCTCCGAAAATGGAGTGCTCTCTAATCACCGCTAGCTCCTATGAGTCCGGATCACCTCCCCGTCTACCCGTGGGCATGAACACGCGTCCGAAGAAAAGGACGTCGCACGAATATTGTACTGAGTATGTAAGGCATAAACAATAATAAGATGTCAATAAAATAAGGAGGCATCAATGAGGAGCAATCTGTAACTGACTGAATCATAAAGGAAGTAATACATGCTAGCTTACTTTCATACTCATCATCATATCATATATGCATAAGTGTATAAGTCGCCCGACCATATAGGTGCGGTGTGATAATCAATAACATTAGCAATAGCATTAGCTCGCGTCCGTGCCTCCCGCGTCCGGGGTATCATCTCATGCCGCCCACTAGTGGTGTCTGCCCATGCCATTTGGCCATGGTGTATAGCTGCCCGCCTTGGCGGTGACTGCCCGGCCGTATAGGCGCGGTGTGATATCATCATATGCTCATCATATGCTCATCATAATATATTTATCATACATGTTTATCATAATATGCATATCATAACATACTTATAGCAATACATGCATAGAGACTCATAGATAATTATACTTTATCGGGGTGACATAAGGTCGTGGAACCCCCGATGTCATTATGAGCATTCATAAGTATTCTTCCTCACCTTGAAGGAACAACATAAGGTGAGTGTATATAATGATCAACATCAATGGATATGGATAGCTTCATTAGCTTAATAGGAACATCATATCATAGGCTATAGCATCTCTAGACTTTAAGCTTATCATTATCGTTATCTTACTCGTAGCATATCTCTTATCTCGTATGGTCTATTCATGAACAAGACTCATAGCTTTCTTGGAAGATGGAACATTCATAATACAAGAGGAAATTCATGCCATAGGACTCATGCCTTAGAAGGAAAGGACTAGCCTCACATACCTTTGTCGTTTAGCTATTCTATCGCTTGCTCGTTCTCCTTTAATGCACTTGTTTATACCTTCAAGAGAATTCGTATCGACATTAGCTATATCGTCGTGAAAGCATACTTACTAAAGCTATAGAAATTTGGGCAGCATTTCCTTTGTTTATACTACTTTCCGCCATATTCCATATCAACTCCCAACATTCATAACGACAATCACAATATCACTAACAACAATCGTCATTCATTTACATGATTCGTATTTCACAATTCTACTTCAATTCTCCATATTCATGACTAAAAGTCCATCGTCGTATTCTTTCATATCCAATACTTATTTCATGTTCTATAGGTCATTTATAACACATTCATAACATCAACATATCCATTTCCATGATTCAATTCAACTATCACATACTAGCAACACTATTCACACATTTGATGACCCATTTGCTATACACTTCTACAATCCATGTGTTTCAACTTATAAATACTTCAAACAACATGTAAACATCATGAAACTTACCTTAGATGATGGAGGAATAAGCTTAGAATGGTGATTCACCCTTAGCACCAAAACCCTACTTTATCTCTCTTGGGATTTCTTGACTTGGATGACTTTTAATGGGTTTCCTTCACTTGATTCTCTTGATTTCTTGTTGTTGATCCTTGATTTCTATGGATTTCTCATGGATGAAGTGTTTGGAACACTCTAGAGGTTTCTTGTGTGTGGAGGTGAAGTGGTGAAATGAAATGAAATGAAAAAAGGTCCCTTATATAAAATAACATCGCTCCCGATGGAAATATACGGACCAACATACGGTCCGTATAAAATCTACCGACCGTATGTTGGACCGTATATCTGGTCCAGTGAATCACGGCTTGCTGGGCTGGATCTACGGCTGGACATACGGTCCGTAGATATTATACGGCCAGTATGTCTGGCCGTATGTCTACCCAGTTTTCCGAGAGTTGTTTCGTCGACTCGTTTGATCTCCGATCCTTATGGAACCTTCTTAACACTTGTTCCTTACTTCAATACCATTCTAAGGGACGTTATAACTCTTCCTCAAAGGGTCATTAAGACATCATTAACTTAATACTCGAAATTCTTATCCGATACCCAACATATGACTCGCTTCTCTTAACAACTTTCTTTCCTTAACCCGAATGTCTTTGGAAATCTTAATTAACATCATCAATTGCTATCTCTTGCTTATCCCAAACCTCGTATACATCATACCCCTCGTATGTGAGTCTATTCACCGTACGCTAACGGGACGACCCATGCTTAGAAGTGGAAAGAGGATACGGTTTTGGAAATAAGTACGATAATCAAGGAATACCAAAGCATCTGTACCTTATGTTTAGAGTCATGCATTCATATAATTGTCACGACCCAACCGGGAGGGTCGGACGGCACCCGTGCTATCCCACCCGGCACCACGTTAACATACTTATACATCACATCTAGGTGAGCCACATAGTTAAATCATGCTTTTCATTCATCATCATTCTAATCTCATTGGGCAATAACACATCTATATCATCATTAGCAACTATGCCCATATAAATGTACATAAGCCGACAAGGCTATTAAAATAATATCCCAAAATATAGGCCGACAAGGCCAAACATATCTAACCATATACACATGTCTACGAGCCTCTAAGAAGGGTACGTCATATCATAACATATGGGCGGGACAGGACCCCACCGTGTCCATAATATATGGACACAAAAGAATCTATACCAAAAGTCGTTGCCCGAATGAAATGGAGCTCCTCTATGTAGTCCCCGAGAAATCTAGCTATGGATCAAGTGTCTCCTCGGCCACCGGCGGGCATGACGCAAAGCGTCCACAAATAAAAGGACGTCGACGAAGAATGTACCGAGATCAAAGCATGATTAATATCAATATGAAAGCGTAATAGTCAACACATGAAACAACATAGGATGGGAGATAATAGCATCATCGTCATAGCACTTACTTGCTTTCCATAGGGACGTTCCATTTCTATTGCGTATTCGTGTACATACATTCATATTTCCTTTCATACTCATGCTCATATCGTATACATTGCATATACATAGCCTTTACTTGGCATTTACATATTCTTAACATATTCGTACTCATAATGATGTCATATACATAGCATATTCGTACTCATATCGATGTCATATACATAGCATTTATATAGCATACCCGACCACGAAGGTTCGGTGTTTCTCGTACCTGGCCCTACCAAGGCTCAGTGTCATACCTGGCCCTACCAAGGCTCAGTGTTGTTCGTACCCAACTGCAGTGGTGCGCGCGCATTGTCATATATAGGTATACATATATATATATTCATTATATTCTACCCGGCCATATAAGCTCGGGGTTCACAATAGCCTCTCATAGGCACACATACATATAAGCTCATATCTATCTTTAGCCTTTTTACTATCGTCATTCATTACATTCTATTCTTAGAGTATTACTCATCGTATAAGGAACTTAGTACAATCGTATCATTTGAGCATCATAAGCTTAATAGCTTCTAGAGATAGGATCATTGGAGAGTATCATGAACTCGTAGAAGGATAAACATTTGGCCAAAGAACCATGCCTTATGAAAGAAGGGTTAACCTTACATACCTTTCCGTGCAACTATTCTATCACTTGTACGTTCTTCCTCAAGGCTCACGTTCTACCTTCATTGAAGTGCATACTAATATTAGATAATGGATAGCTTTAGCATTCATGACTAATTCTAGAGAAAATCGGATGACATCTCCTTTATTTATACGACTTCCTCCATAATATATATCAACTCCCAAACATCAATAATAATATTCACAATAGTCTCTATTCAACTACATTGTCCTCACTTTCCACGATTCTCTTCAATTCATTCATAACCATGGTCATATCATACGATTACATTTATTCTCATACAATGTCTATTCCATGTTTTCAATATCATTTATAACATGATCATATTCATAATATATCACGAATCATAACTCAACCCAAACATTTACTCATAAGTGACACTATTCACACATTCATGACTCATTTCTTATATTCTTATATAATCCAAGTGTTTCAACTTCCAAATACTTTAAACAACATGGAAACATC
>NC_081353.1:11078247-11097764 GCF_029784015.1 Lycium ferocissimum
ATATATATGTTTGTGTTGAGACAGCGTCTGATTTTTGTATATGTATAAGCTATTTGTATGTGATTCGGATTAATGAATGTGTTTGGGTACCCAGCTTGGGCACTAGTCACGGCCTACGGGGTTGGGTCGTGACACTTATGTTCTTGATTCTCTTATGATATTATTGATCCTTGTCTCATGATTATTGATATTGAACTCATCTTATGATTATTGTTCCTTCAAGGCGAGATATGTTCATGATGATTGTTCCATAGTGACAATCATAGGTTTACAGAATTTACGTCAATCCGATAGAGTTATAGCTTTTATTTTGGCTCTCATGCATGCTTTATATATATGTATGTATTTTCTCACACCGAGCCGCGTTATAGTCAGCCGGGCAGGCACGTTGATGTACACACCACTACAGTGGGCAGGTTATGATGATACCCAGGACGCGGGATGGTGATGATATTATGATAACACTGAGCCTATATGGCCGGTTACGGTATTATATATGTATGTATGAAAATGCTTTTTTTTTTTTTTTTTTTTTTTAAAATCTAAGCATGCATGACATCCGCCTTAAGAGGCATTCAGAGGTACAGGTTGATCTCTCTTATCTTATGCTATCTTCATACTTTCATTATGTTGTTACTCATGCCTTACATACTCGGTACATTATTCGTACTGACATCCTTTTGTTTGTGGACGCTGCGTTTATGCCCGTAGGTAGACAGGGAGACGGACCAGATCCTTAGGCTGCTTCATTAGGGATTGTATAGGAGTGCTCCGCTTGTTCCGGAGCTACGGTTCAACTGGTACTATTCTTTTGTGTGATATATATATATATATATATATATATATATATATATATATATATATGGGCATGGCGGGGTCCTATCCTGTCCTTATGATGTTATGCATTCCATGTAGAGGCTTGTAGACAGATGTGTACAGTTAGATGTTTTATGACCTTTTCAGTCCACATTTTGTTATATATATATATATATATATATATATATATATATATATATATATATATATATACTGTCCCCTTACTGATTATGATATTTATGGGTTAGCTTTGTGGCCCACTTAGACATGATTGGGAGATGCGTGTCATGAGGTGCTCGGTAGGTTAGCTCCGGCCACCCGTCATTGCCTTCCGATTGGGTCGTGACACAATACCACTCTGACCTTAGAGCTTTTTTGGAGTATTCAAGGCTGTTCTTTTTAGAAAATCATTGTGGTAATTTCTTTCACCTTCCTTTCCATTCCTTGTTCCATTAATCACCTTAGGAATCCATTAAGCATGCTAGTTTCCTTAAGAAATGGTGGATTGAAAGAGGGTTTTGTGGGTTCTTCATTCTAGGCTATTAAATCTTGAATTATTGATTGGGTTAGCTTCATTAAGCATGGAATTGATGATTAGAATCTATTATTGCATGATTCCTTCCTAATTAGTGGCTAATTTATGGAATTGGAAGTTAGGGTTCATACCCAAATTTGGGGGTTTTGCCTAGAATTCGAATTTAAGTGACTTGTTAGTTCTTCTAGCTTATAATTGATGGGAATCGAACATCTAAGAACATTAATTTCATGTTGAATGTAACACCCCGTAACTTTAACTTAAACTTTGACCATGATTCTAGACTTAGAAAACCAACTAGAGAATGTGGGAATTGAAAATTTCTCTTCGCCTGTCGTAGATGGGATTTACGCCCCAGAATACGGACCGTATTTCAGTGTACAACCAGTGTTTCAAATCATAATTTGGCATCTAAATCACTGTGCATTCTGGAATTTGGCTTGGGGAAGTATATTGTTAAATACGGACCGTATTTTAAAATACGGCCCTTATTTGATGGTCGTATTTGGGAAGGAGGTGCTACAGTGTTTCTGTCTTGTTGAACATCTTTGAATTAAGGTCCAGGTTTATGGACCGTAATTCAGAATACGGACCGAATTTTGGTCCGTATTTCCAACGTCGCACCAGAAACTATAAAAACTGGTTTTAATTCTAATTTTTATTTTTACAAGTCCCTAAACCCTAGAATGACCTGTTCCTCTCCTCCAACACCAAGAACATCAAGGTAAGTCAATCTAAACCCTTCCAAATCAATTCTAATATGTGTTCTCATAATCTAACCATGAAATCATTGTTCTTAACATAGGGTTTTCAAGAAAACCAATTTAAAGGACTCAAGACTCAAACATTGGAATTCTTCTTCCAAGTTTAGATTTTTATTTTAAGTTTGGAGCATTAACAGGTATGTAGAGTTGCTATCTACGTGTGGGAACATCTTTGTTCTTCCCCACACCACTTCTTCCATAAAGTATGAAGTTATACGAAAACTAGGATTTTTAACCATGTTCATGATAACCCTAGGTACATGTACTATGTTACACTATATCTTGAATTATTATTAATCCATTATTGTATTCTTGATATTCCATTTTGGTTATTGAGAATCTATCCGTAATCCATGAAACCCATACTTTGCATTCCATGGGTCCTTACATGCAAGTTATTAATTACTATGTTTATTTTCATGAAACACTTTACATGTTTACACGTTTTCATGCAAGTATATTATGTAACTCTATATCCATGTATAATGCAAGTCATGTTTTATGGAAAACCATGGGCTCAGATGCCACCTATTTTCATGTTCATGTTTTTGGAAGTTGTACAGATTACCGAGAAGGCTCAAGTAGCTTGAAACTACATTAGCCACCGTAAGATAAGGATCGATCCGCCCAGGTAGGATGATTCCTTCATGTTATATTGATTGGATCCTTTCATGTCACGTTTTCATCTCATACCCTTGGCAAGGCGTGGGAGCTCTGCTGGTCCGGCGAGGTACCAGACTCCACGTGCCCACGTGGTGATATCATGTTGTCGGTTTATGCAATACTCTCCCTACTTCTAATGTTTTTACTTATGTTATATCCATATGTATTCATGCTCGTGATCAGACTTCAGTTCCAGTTTCAGTTTCAGTATTCATGATGTTATTTCCATGTCCCATGTTATTTCATTCAGTTGCTTTACGTACCAGTACATTCAACGTGTTGATGTCCCCTTTTATTGCTCTGGCTGCATTTCACGATGCGGTGCGGATTCTGAGGACGACACATACGCCGCATTGAGGGATTCGCTCGTATCAGCTCATTGGTGAGACCCATCTCATTCGGGGTTTTAGTCAGTTAGCTTTATTTTATCAGTTATGCATTTAAAGGTATGCTGGGGGCCTTGTCCCAGCAAGGATATTTTCCAGTCAAGACTCATGATTAGAGGTTTCGTAGACTAGCCAGTTTAGTTACGTCAGACATGCGAGTTGCTTAGCCATCTTTGACTCAATCCATGGTATTTTTGCATTCATGTTTTTAAACGAGTATTTTATTAATTATTACGACTTGATGAGTTTCCTTAAAGCTCATCATGTTTCATGCTATATTTTCGCTCATGTATGACTCATAATGATTCAGCAAGCTATGTGGTTCGCTCGGTCACATGCAGTATGGCACCGAGTGCCGTGTTACACCCAGGCCATGGTTCGGGGCGTGACATTGAGACCTATAGATTCCTAATTTCATCTTTTTAGTTCATAAACCCCATTTCATAGGTTGGGATTTGGGTCTTGAATAGTAGTAAGGTTTAATGATGTTTCTTCTTGAATCTAATTTCATGATTCAGATATGATTAGACTTCCATTATCTTGAGGCTCAAAGGAAGGGAAATACTAAGATTTGACTATTGGAGACTTTGCTGTTCGGCTCTCCCGGTAGGTTACGGTTTACCTTATGGTGAGACTTCGATCAGCGAAGCGTATGTTTAGATGATATTGTCGGAGAATGCATGTAAACCTTCGGGTATGAAGTTGGGTTGGATATTGTCTTAGGTTGGGCCTTGTTGTGTGATTTGGGGGTTAGCCACCCGTTGCGTTGTTGACTTATCTTGTTCTATTTACTTATTGGCTTGTTGCCACATTGAGACATCGGATATTGGTGATTAGTGATATATCATGGCTATGATATTGCGGTACTTTACTTTATTGATATTGAGATGAGAATTGTGATTCCATATTGTATAGCCTTATTATTGATATTACTTGTGTGCTATGTGTGGCACTGTTTGCGATTGAATTGGTTTTTGATATTATATTGAATTGTGTTCATACTCATTTCTATGATAGATTGATATTGCATTGTTATGGTACTGATAATGATAAGTGAGAGAGTGTCGCCTCCGAGGTCTTTGCCGGAGAGTGTAAAAGAGAGATGAGAGTCCGTGATCTAAGGTCATTTACCGGAATGGAATGAGTGTATATTGCCTGAGGTCTCTTACTGGGAACGAATTAGTGCTCGAGGTCTCTTGCCGGGATCGAGAGAGTTCTCGTCGCCGAGGTTGTTGCCGGGATGAGTGATACATGGACTTCGCGGCTCCCCTATGGATTGTGTGTTATATCTCATATTTTGTACGTTGGGATAATCCGAGCTAACCATGATAAGTTAAGGACAAGACTATTCCGGGATACGAGGTAGAGACTTTGACCTCCGATTTTGTTTTAAGGCACAAGTTGCTTATGATTTTATTGGTATGGAATATTAAGGAAAATTTGGGGTTAAAAGTTAATTAAGGAAAGTTAATATTTCATGAAACAAGGGCCAAGTTGGCCGTGTGGCATGAGGTGGTTCCCACCCATGGCTTGGCCAAATTTAATTGATCCAAGCCATGTGTGGGGCATGGTCCACTTGTATTGATTATATATGTAGATGAAAGATGACAAATAAATCATATTCATCATCTTTCCAACTCTAGAAACTTGGAGAAAGAAGGAGAGAAACAATCGGCCATGGCAAGCCAAATTGATGACCATGAATAGTGATCAAAAAAATATTTTCTTCTAGCATTTCAACCAAGTGGAAGGCCCTTATTAACGTGGAGTAGTTGTTGGAGCAATCAAACCATTCATTCTTGCAAAGCACAAACCCTAGCCAAGTTGAGGAACTAAGTGATAAAGGTAAGGTTTAATCTCCTTTTATATGTGTTATGGATGGTTTGTGTATGTTGTAGTATGTGGAAATGAATGAAATTCATGAAATTATAGTGTTGATGTTGTAGCCGTATAGGGGCTGCCTTGGTAGGGCATGGTGAATTAGTTTTACTTAGTATTTTGGTTGTTGCTGTTATGGATTCTATGATGAAAATGAAGGTTTAATAGTACAAGCTGAAGTTGTAAACGTTTGTGGGCTGTTTTAGAAGCTAATGTGATTTTAATAGAGTTTCTTGTATTTATGAGAATAATGTTGGTAACGTGTGGATTGTTGGTGTAGTTCATGAATTTGGAAGAAAGAAATGTGTTGTTGTTGTTCCTATTAGAATTGGAAGGTTTCGGGTTATGTTGTATATTGGTTGAGTTGTTTTGAATATTGTGCGGATTGTTTGAAGTGTTGTTGAATCTTGTTTGAATGGTTTCGGATTAGTACTTGAATGTGTGAGCGTTGGTGTTGGCTTGATTGTATGTGGTTGGTTTGAATGTAAATGGAATGTTGTCGAATTGTGTAGGAAAGAGTTACTAACGTTAGAATGTATTTTGGATTAATCGTTGATGTTGTTAGTATGGTTGTTGGTATTATTGTTGATGATTTGGCCGAGTTGAATTCTCGGGGTTGTTGAATTTATAGGGGAAATGCTGCCCGAATTTCTGTAGATAAAGTGCTAACTTGGGATTGAATTCCTAAGTGCCTATGGCTAATATTTCGTATATAATGACGTTGTTGTAGATCTTGGGGAGCCCGAGACTTAAGTTCGGATTAGCTTAGGAAGCGGACGAGGTATGTAAAGCTTACCCCTTCTTTCTTTTGGCATGTCTTAGACGTAAGTAAGATATGATATGATATGAGCCTTGGGGTAACTCCATTCTTAAGATCCGAGCATGTCTACGATTCTTATTCACTTCTTGATATTCGCACTCTTAATGTAGTCGAGCTATTGCCCTCGAGTCTTTTGTATGGCTGGATAATGAATGTTGCATAAAGAGTTTTTATTCCTAAAGTGTTCTATAACGTATAATGTCCCTAACTTTCCTATATGGTCTCGGATTGCTATGATATGTTCGTAGAGAGTTCTATAATGAATAATGTCGTAACTTTCATAGGCGGGCTCGGATTGGCTTGATACATGTTTATGATCCCTGAGACGTTATGTGACATATTTCATAATGATATTTCAAGAGTCCTAAGTGTGACTATTATTCGGATACTCGAGCGTTGATTTGTCTACTTACCTATCGAGTCCTAAAAGATGATTTATGTGCATATGGTTTCTCACTACTCCGCTCGTGCATACTGTTATTACATCTTTCACCGAGTCCCGGGCCGGGTATGTACTCGTGCACAGTTCACTGCATGGTTCACCGAGACCCTCACTAGAGGGCCGAGTACGGAATATATATATGATGATGTGATGATGGCGCCAGCCAACAGGATGGGCCGAGTATGATATACATGATGGAGACATGATTGTTATATCCCGTATTTTGTGCATTGGGACAATCCGGATTAACTATGGAAAGTTAGGGACAAAACCATTCCGGGATACAAAGTCGGGACTTTTGACCTTCGATTTGATTTTGAGACATAAGTTGTTCATGAATTTGTTGGCATGGAACATTTAGGAAAATTTGGGACCAAAAGTAGAATAATTGGAAGTTGAAAATCATGCATTGGAGCCATGTTGGCCGTGTGGTCTTCAAGTGGTCCCACACATTTTTGTGGCCAATTTTAATTGGTCCAACACATGTGTGGGCCAAGGACACTTGTGCAACTCATATAATAGCACAAAGGATGAATACTAAGTCATCTTTTACCATTCCAAACACTTAGAAAAATAAGAGAAGTTGAAGAACAACATCAAGAACCTCTCGGCCAAAGAGGGAGAAAAACCAACTCCAATTCTAGCCATTCCAAAATTATTTCTTTGATGCAAATCCACTAATTGGAGGTCCCTAAGTAGCGTGGAAGTGTTGTTTGGGTCATCAAATCATCCGTGGTGTAGATCGCAAACCCTAGCTAGTTGTGAAGTTGAAGGAAGAGAGGTAAGATTTAATCTTGTTTTATGTGTTATAGATGTTGTATGCATGTTGTAGTATGTTAAAATGGATGAAAATCATGAAATATGGCATGTTGGAGTGAAGGTTGTGTGTGTAGTGCATAGCCGTGTGAGGTGTGCGTGTGTTGTGTTGTATTGAAGTAATGACTTGAGGTCTAGTTAGCATGTTGTGATCATTGTAGCGTGAAGAAATGAATGAGAATCATTTATATATGTTTGTAGGAAGTGTTGGCCGAATGTAGGCTACTTATGTGACAAGAAATGGATTATTGTTAATTAGTAGTTTGGTTGTTGTCGTTATGAATTCTATGTTGGAAATGAGAGTTTAATGACTCGAGTTGATGTTGTAAGTGTCGCGGGCTGATTTGAAGATTATTGTGCATTTGATGTAATTTGTATATTGATGAAAATAGCATTGTTAGAATGTGAATTGTTGGTGTAAATCATGATTTGGAAGTGAGGGAGGTGTTATAGTGGTGTTCTCAACCCATTGTTTTCGGGTGAGTTGGAGTATTATTTGGGATGTTGGAAATGTTGTATGAATTGCTTAGAATGTCTTTGAATATTGTTGGTAGGGGTTCGGGTTAGTATTTGAATGTATAAGCGTTGATGTTGGCTTGAAGGTAAGCCGTTGAATTGAATATGTTGAAAGTTGTAGAATGATGAAAAAGAGAGTTATTAATGTTGTATTGCCTTTCGGATTGATTATTAATGTTGCTAGTTGGTTGTTGTTGTTGTTGTTGATTTGGCCGAGTTGAATTCTCGGGGTTGGTGTATTACGGAAGTCTTTTGCCCAATTTCCGTAGAATTATGTGTTAGTTTGGAAATGAACTCCTAAATGTCTATAGTAACGTTGGTATTTAATGATATTGTGTAGATTTTGGAGAGCCCCAGGGTTGAGTTTGGAGTGACTTGGAGAGCGAACGGGGTATGTAAAGCTTGGCCCTTCCTTCTTTTGGCATGCCTTAGTCGTAAATAGGCTATGACACGAGCCTCGAGGAAAGTCTACTCTCGCGATCCGACCATGTACGTGATTCTTATTTGTTTCTTGGTCTTCGTATGCTTGATATGATGAAATATTGGCCCTTATGTCTTTTGTATGACTAAGTCTCAAAGGTTATGAAAAGTTGTTTTTTTTAAACAAAAAAAAAGAGAGTTTTGTTCCAGAGAGTTTTGTTCCTAAATGATTCCGAAAACTACGAAAGTCCGTAACTTTCACAGACAGAACCGGATCGCTTCGATATGCTCAAAAATGATTCCATGATGTATGATGACTATGTTTTCCATAGGCGGGCCCGGCTCGGGTCGACACCCCTTCGTGGGCCCCGCGACTTTCCTTAGGTACTTCTGACGACTTTTGAAAGGATATGACATGACTATTATTCCGATTTCAAGTACGATCAGTTTACTTATCTTTTGAGTTTATAATAATGATTTGGTACCATATGATGACTATGGTTTTCATAGGCGGGCCCGGATTGGGTTGACGCTCGTCCGTGGGTCTGTCACACCCCAATTTCCGATAGGGTGTGATGGGCACCCGACCCTTACCTAGGGCCGAGCGAACCCGCTGACTATCGTAATATCCATACCCATACTGGGCCCACAAAACATAACATACGCACGTAATGAAAATTTTTCAGAAAACAAACATGCCTTTCGTTTTTTTTTTTCAAACCAAATAAAATTTGCAATAGTATAAAATCTATAATATAAGGCACAACAGCACTTCGGCTTATATAGCCGCTTGCCAAACACATCGGTAGCATAATGCATACAAACACACCGGCTTACGTAGCCGCTACAAAACAGACCCGACATATCATACACTCGACACCGTCGCAAAGTCTCTATCATAACTTCGAACACCATACAAAGCACTCGACTCGGCGGCCTCGGAGAAATGGAGCTCGCCAATCCAGCCGGAGCATCTCCTCGCTAACATCACCGACTCATCCGTGGGTACTGCGTGGCATGAAACGCGACCCCCGAAGAAAGGGGTCGCACGAAATATGTACTGAGCATGTAAAGCATAGCATACATCAAACGAGGTCTTAACCGAAGTGGGAAATACAAAAAGTGAAGTTGCAACAACCCAAGCACTTACATCCGACACATACAAATTAAACATACCCATACCGAACACATCATAATACGTCATACGAAATAACATTAACCGATGTGGGATTTGTCTAGTCCAATGTGGAATTTTACCTCATCACCGGATTTGCCCCACCATCGGTGAACAAACTCATCATAGCATCATACATTATCACATACCAAATGCGGCCCATAGGACACCGGCGGACGAACGTGGTCGCCACCCTATCCGGCGCCACAACACAAAGATAACTCCGAAGATTTCAAATCTCGTATCCCCGAACACAACACATCATCACAACACATCATAAGCCATATCACAAAGATAACTTCATAAACGGAACCCGCCCCTATGGCGAGGTCTCGGGAACCGTAACACAAAGATAACTCCGCAGTATATCATGGTGCGCACGATCATATACCGGCCGGGATCCGGTGAAAGAGGTAACAAAGAACGCACGAACAGATCGTAAGTGACCACACGCATATCAGACATCATCACAGACTCAATCGAATGATCAAAACGAACCCTCTTTTTTTGAAAATCCAAAACCGTAGTCAAATCAAGTTTTCTTCCGAATTTCGCTCGGGAACATGTCAAACCGAATTTTAGAAACCACAATTATGTATCAAAATCATGGGCATAAAATCCTTATTTCCAACTCGACAAATACATAAATAAATAGTCATAATGAAGAAAATATTAAATTTTCCGAAAAATCCATAAAGGTAGCATAGAAAGGCCGCGGGCCCCACGGACGGGTGCCGACCCCCGTCCGAGCCCGACTACGAGGGGTAGGGGAGAGTGATGTCTTATGAACTTACATATTATGTTTTGGGGCGTTTCGAGGTCGTATGCAAAAGTTACGGGCGTTCGTAGTTTCGAAGTCGTTTAGGAACAAGTCTTTTTTTGAAAACAAAATTCTTTTGAAAATAGAACTCTTTTGAAACCTTAAAAGTTTAATCCTACAAAAGACATAAGGGTCACAACTCAACCGCGTTAAAAATACGAACATCAAGGAACTCATACGAATCGCTTACACAACATTTCAAACTCAATCATATCCAAGACATACGGACCATAACCGGCCATTCTAAGGATGCCAACAACATCAAAGCAAACACGAATCACAAACATACTCGAAATTTACGAATGGAATTACCCCGAGGCAAAAATCATGTCATACCTTAGTTTCGTCTAAGACATGCCAAAAAGAAAAGAAGGGTAAGCTTCACATACCGGTTTGCTTCCTAGGCTAATCCAAACTCAAACCTCGGCCGCTCAAAAATCTACAATAACATCGATAGGCATCGAACATTAGTCATACGCGCTAAAGAATCCAATTCCAAACCATTACTTTTTCTACGTAATTTTGGGCAAAGACTTCCCCTATAACTTGGACGCCCCGAGATTTAACTCGGCCAAATTCATCAACAACAACCAAGCCAACAACCATCCAAACAAGATTTAAGGACATTCCGAACAATCCACAAAGTATTCAAGACAATCCCAACAATATGCTACGAAACCCGAAACCTTCCAACTTAATGAATACGACAATAATGCGTTTCTTTCTTTCAAATTCTCATACTACGTCAACAATTCCCTACATTACCAAATTACCTTCATAAATATAAGGAAACATATTAAGATCATATTGACTTTCAAAACAGCCCACAACAATTGCAACACCAACATAAGTCATTAAACCTTCATTTCACATTGTAGAATTCGCAACGACGACAACCAAAATACTACATCACATTAGTCCCACATACTTGCCCCAAATCAGCCCATTTTTCGGCCAACACCACAACACACACATTCCATAATTTTCATCCATTTTCACACACTAAAAACAACATGCAATCATGCTAAACACACTTAATTCTTCACTACTACACAACCACACACACACGGCCTCAATCACACTACACACGGCCCAACTTCAACCCAACATATTTCATGAGTTTTCATTCATTTCTTCACACTCTACAACACACAAACCATGCATAGTATATGAAAGAGGAGATGGAATCCTTACCTTTTTCCTCCAACTTCTTTACTTGTCCCAAATGCGAAAACGGTGAAACCAACGGTTTATCTTCCGAGATAATTATACCACGTCGAAGAGCGTCTTGAACTTAATAAGAATACAAGAGAATTACAATTTTTGGACCAAGATTGAAGGCTAGGAATTTTTTTCTCTTTCCTTTTCTCTTCTCTTTCTCTTGGTCGTTTTCCTCTCTTTTTTTTTTTGCCGAATTTTCTCGGAAAGTTTTGGAACTGTTTTTTGAAAAAAAATGAGGTTCGTCCCTTTTAAAAAGCGCCAACGTCGGGTTACCGTAGCTACAATACGTAGCGATCGTAGCGGTACCGCGGGATTACCGTTCTGCGTCGATAGTTCAGTTTGTAACGTCTATAATTCTCTACTCCGATGTCCTATCAATGAACGGTTTGTTGCATTACAAACTAGACTCGACGAACTTCATTTTAGGCTTTTAAAACACCTTAAAACTCCACATATACTATGAGATATGCGCCTCCATAGTTGACTTAACAATTCGCCCAGCATTTCCCAAATTTTCGTCGAACTTATTTTCTTCAATTTACTCGATCTCGAAATATTCCAACGCACAAAATGCGGGATGTAACAGGTCCCGCGACTTTCTTCTGTATAGTTCTGATGGTTTTTGAAAGAACTTAATATGACTACCTTTTCGACCCCCCGAGTATGACTATATAATTATTTACTAAGTCTGAAACGTAGATTCGTACACTTATGATTCCGATACGTAACTATGATTCCCGGAGTTCGGATTGATATGTTCTCGAGTGAGATTCGGAAGAAAATCTGATTTGACTGCTGTTTAGGCTTATAAATGATGGTTCGTTTTGATTAACCTATTAAGTCGTTGAAATTATTTTAGACTGTATTTGGTTACTCATGATTCTGTTCATGTACTCTGTTGTACATTTTTCGCCAAGTCCCGGGCCTGTTAGGTTATCGTGCGCACTATGCTATATTCTGAAGTATGATGTGTATTTCGAAATATGAATATGATGCGAAGTCCGATATGATATATGATGATATGATATGATGTATGATGATATGATCGGTTGGTATCGATCGCCTTGCCGAGCCCCTTTGGCCGGGAACCGGTATGTATTATGATGTTATGATGTGGCGGCGTACGCCGAGCCCCTTTCGGCCGGGTACTGTGTATATATGTTACGTTATATGTTATATGTATGAGTTCTGTAATATGATCAATTGGAATCGGAGCCGGTGGTGGGGCAAACCCAATGGTGGGGCAAACCCGGAGTCGTGTAACATTCCACACCGGTTTAGGCCAATCCCACATTGGTTTAGGCCAATCCCACATCGGTTAATGACATCTCATATGATCGGTTATGATGTTATGATGTGTTACGGTATGTATATGATGAGCATTATATTTGTCTTCTGTATCTCATATGTATGATTTGTATGTCAGACGCAAGCGCTTTGATATTTCAGTTATTATGCCTACTTTCTCGTACTCGTTTCGATTATGACTCGGTTTTCCGTTTCGTACCTTCGCTTTGCATACTCGGTACATATTCACGCGACCGACCCCCCGTCTTCGGGGGCTGCGTTTCATGCCCGCAGGTACAGATACACGTTTTGGTGATCCGCCGGTGTAGGATTTCCATTCTGCTGTTCGGAGTGCTCCCTTTGTTCTGGAGCCAATATTTTGGGTATACACTTTTCCGTTGTATATGTCTATGTATATTCAGGGGTACGGCGGGGCCCTGTCCCGTCATATGATTCTGTTGTTCTGCATTAGAGGTCTGTAGACATAGATGTGGGTTATGTACAGTTTTGTTCGAATGCGTGAGTAAGTTGTGCTTGGGCGGCCCAGCCGCTGTGGCAGCCTTGTCGGCTGCGTGTATGTATGCTTTGCTACGTTATGTATATTATGATAGCCTTACCGGCTTCGGTGCAGTATATGTTTGTATGCGTTAGTTTGGAGCCACGTCTGATACTGATTTATGTACGAGTCGTTTGTATGCCGAATTTGGTTAGTGAGCGCGTATGGGTGCCCAGATCGGGCACTAGTCACGGCCTACGGGGTTGGGTCGTGAAAATGATCTCATTCACCGAGTCCCTAACTAGAGGGCCGGGTACGGTATATATGTGATTATTTCGCCGAGTCCCTCACTAGAGGGCTGGGTACGATATATATATGATTATTTCACCGAGTCCCTCACTAGAGGGCCGGGTACGGTATATATACATGATGATATGATGATATAATGATATGATGATCTTATTTACCGAGTCCCTCACTAAAGGGCCGGGACACGTCTTATGCATACATATGTACAGGATGGGTATCTGAATATGTCACTAAGACCCTTAACGGGTTAGATATGCTATTGACATGCATGATTTATGTTTCAAAGGCAAGTCTTTTGATTTTCTGGTTATTGTACTTGTTTCTGTAATTCCCAGTTCGGTTATGATCCTGTTTACTGTATTTCATGCTTTACATGCTCAGTACATATTAAAATGCGACCCCTTTTTCTTCGGGGTCTGCGTTTCATGCCCGCAGTACGGACGATCGTTTTGGTGATCCGCCGCCTTAGGACATCCATTCGTTGTCTTGGAGCGCTCCCTTGTCCGGAGCCCATATTTTGGTACAAATTCCTTCGTTGTACATATGTACGTTTATTCAGGGGTACGGCGGGGCCCTGTCCCGTCATACGGTTCTGTGATTATTCCTAGAGGTCTGTAGACACATGTGTGGGTTGTGAATAGTTACTGTTCGGCTATATCCGTGTGATTTATGTTTTGGGCGGTCCCATCGCGCGGGCGCGTCCCTTGTAAACCGCGTGTATATATATATATATATGTTTTCTTGAGATGTTGTGGTTATTGTAATAGCCTTGCCGGCTTATATGCGATATGTATACATATGTTTATATACGACAGTTTGAGACGACGACTAACCTGTGTATGTATATAAGTTGTTTGTATGCGGGTTATGGTTAATAGGTGTGTACGGGTGTCCAGCTCGGGCACTAGTCATGGCCCACGGGGTTGGGTCATGACATGGTGCTACCGAGATGTGATGTTCCATCGGTCGGAGTACATGTGTATGGTGCATATGCATTGCATTCATCATACATATATTATTGCATTGCATTGTACCTTTTGGTTTCCTGGGATATTGTTGTGATGTACTGGTTCGGATCGACTATACTGAGACTTGACACAGTTGGGTTTAGATGCTATAACATAGGTGATGACTTGTACCGTGCATACGGATTCGTGTTGACTTGTACCTTGTTTACGTGTTTATCTTTCTTTGCTATCTTTATATACGTTAGCTAGTCTTAGATGACCTATGATACTTACCAGTACTTGTTATTTGTACTGACCTGCACTTACTGCATTCTTTTATGACTGCAGCGTATTAGGTTGGATCCACTTCCACCCCTCGTGGCTGATATTCAAGGATTTCTGATTTGAGTCTTTTCAGGGTGAGCGTGAGGATGTTCGCTGCCTGAAGACTCTTCCTATTATTATGTCTTTCTTTCCATTCTGAGACATGATTTTGAGACCACTTATGTATTATTATTCAGACTTGTAGTATTTGGATTTAGATGCTCTTGTATGACCAGACCAGATACTGGGGTGGATTTCATTTACTTCCGCACTTATTTATATTATATTGTGAGACTTACGTTATTTAACTTTCTTCCACTATTTTCTATTATTTGTGAATGTTGAGTTAAGGGTTCGCCTACCGAGGTGAAAAAGGTAGGTGCCCGCACGACTTAGTGAAATTGGGTCATGACATAAACTGTGAGAATTGAACTCATATACCTATCGTGTTAGAATGTTCACTAATAATACTTAAATTTGATGATCCTTTTATCGTCACCGAGTGGTTATCGAAAAGTCACCTTGTACAATTATTGGGTGCAATTACACAATTTAGCATGTTTGTCCTCCCAAGTATTTATTTCATTAGCATCAATTGTAATTGAGAGGGAACAACTATGCTTTCCAATTCTAAGGAGGAATAACGAACTAGTGGTAATTATATGATGTAAATGACTTTTCAAATTCTTTCTTTTTATAATTTTAATATTTTCTTATATACATATATTTTGTCACACATAAAATTTATTTAGATGTTAATTAATTTTTAAAAGGTTCATTTATTTTTTTATAATTAAATTTTATTTAAAATAAAAAAACTTGTGCAACCAACTTAACACTGAAATTACACTATAGCTACGTTATGACAAACAAAGCAGTGAAATTGCTATATTGTATCTAGTAATTATGCAACAAGTTTCAATTATACGTAAAAGAGGTTTAAGTCTAAAATCATCCAATTCTCAGTCTATTAAGTGCATTTATCTTCTCTTTTTTAGCTTTCACAATCACGTATTATCTCTTAATAGATCTAAATCATTTAGATCAGGTAGAGTACATCAGATATTCTCTTAAAAATTCTTGTAACTTTAATGTTTTCCCATTGCTCTATATTACCACCACCGACCATTACCACTATCAATCATCATTACAGAATCTCCTTGCCTACTAGGCACCTTCACAATTGCTATCACTACCAATACCAATCACCTCTACCACTAGTCTCTCTTTGCACAACCACCAACGTCAATCATTACCAACAAGCGACCAATCACCTCCATCATCAGATATCACCGTCCTCCCCCAAACAACGATCTCTATCACTAGACTCCTTCATACACCACCACAATCTCGTCATTAGTCACCATCATCAATCAACTCTAGGGCATAACCAGCTCCACAAGCCATATCTACCGCTAGCCACTATTGTATATTCATTTGTTTTAGCTATCATCATATGACTACCAACGACTACCACTATATAACCAACATAGAAAACTCCTCCACTAACCATGGCCACCATCAGCCACTACCTTCCAAGCATTATAGCCGACCTCTACCTATGTCGCTAATTTTTTGAGTTTGATCCAAAGAAATAATTTATACAATGCCATCTAAATTAATTTTTAATATATTATGAGTATAATATTTATTTTTAATTTATATATTATTAGCTTTTAATTATGCTAAATTATACCCATTCTGATGGTGACTAATAAATAATTCTACTTTTCAGTGAACAAAATATGTGATAATATCTTAACGATCATATAAGTATTTAGATTTAGACATCTTAATCTTAAGAATGGTTACATTGAATGTTCACCTTTGACTTGGTTTGCCCCAAATAAATAAATATAAACAACTGAATTAAGGAAAAAGAGTCTAGTCGACTGCAAGTATATGCGTATTACTTAGCTCATGTAAAGAAAGTAAATGCTAAAGTTGTCACACCCGGAACCTAGGCTTGGTAGACCGGCACTCGGTGTTGGGACTTGACCAAGCGAACTACATACATGACATAATTTTTGAACCATGACTGTACGGAATTATAAATCATATTAATTTAAATGCTGAAATTCTGAATAAGTCTCATCATTAAAATACTGAAATAGTTTTCAAACGTAAACGTATAGCCGCAATAGCTAGAGACAACATCTGATAAACTAACATGACATGCTAGTCTCAAAACCTCTGACATGAACATGAAATCTAACTGTTTACCGAGATAAGGCAACGATATATCTTAAATGTCTAGCATGACTGAGATAAAAGACATAATGCCCCGAATGATAATGAGGCTCACCGACAAGATGATACGTGCAAGTCCTAACGGGAAGTCCTATCATCCTAAATCTCTGCACCTGCATCATAAAATACAGCGCCTTCTGCAAAAATGACTTATGTATTGTGGAATAAGACTCGTATGTAAAACCAATAGAATGAATGGAACTAAAGAGGTTCACGAGGGAATGCACAACCCAAATCATAAATGTATAATATGGAATAAGAGTGTAACTAAAACATAAACGTGACTAGCAGGGATATCATAATCATAAAGTACCCTTTTGATATGGGGAGTCATCTATTTACGAAATTTCATGACATGTGGACTCTGACCCAATTATAAGTGGACAATATGTGGCCTCGGGCCTAATTATATGTATGTAACATATTACCTCAAGCCCAAGTATAGTTGTTCATCATTTCGTAATTCCTATCTTGGGTATGATAATCGTAAGGTTATCGTATTATAATTCTAACATGTATCAAGACATAAATTTCATGACACATGGATTCATGGAGAGTTCATGGAAGAAGAGCAATCATAGTTCGTAGACACTTAGTGTTTCATGATTTAAACCAATGAAAATCGACACATGAGTATAGATAGATTACGTGATGAGTTCATGAAGTTCAAACTGATATACATGAATGAAATACAGAGTTTCATCATATAAAGTACAACTGCATTAATGCTTTTCATAAACTAGAGCATAACTCTACTTTAATTGAGGATTTCATGGTAATCATGGAAGAACGTGGCGTGGGGAAGAATAATGATGTTCCCGCACATAGATAGTTAGCCATATATACCTTAATTGCTCCAAAATCCCAAGAAAGATCCAAACTTTTGAGTAAGAACTCTAGTTCTTTCACTTGAACTTTTGAAAAGAGTTCTCATGAAAACACTAAGGTTGTAGCATAGAATCTTGTTAAGAATCTATGTATAAGAGTTAGAATTTCTTAGGAATACATGAGAGGGATTTACCTTGATATGGAAGGATGAGAGTAGGAGAGAACTTCTAATTAGAGCTTTAGAACGGATTCTGGAATGTGAAAAATTGAAGTAAAAAACGCAAGGGTCGTATTTATAGGCTCGGGGCAAAATCCCCCCTGGCTCGAGTCACGAGATCCAAAGAGAGCTCTTAGGTCGCTATGAGGATAGCTCTGCGAGCTCTATAAAGAGCCTCGTGAACTCCATCGCGAACTCCTCTAAGTCCAAAAACACTGTATAGTAAACGTACATAATCTTTTTTACAGAGCTCTGATTGACTTGATTTTTACATGGTTGGAAAGGTATTTCATAGGGCTACAACTTTCAGTTTTTGAGTTTCCCATATTCACAACCAATAAGGGGGTTATGCTTACTTGAAGTGAGGCCTTATGCAAACTCACTTGGAAACATAGTCTGTAGCGTGGTTTCCAACTTTAATTTGTCCTAAGACTCTCCTTATACATAGATTAGGTTTCAAACACTCCCTAAACTCCCCATATTGATTCCATCATGTCCCCATCTTATGGGTAAAACCTTAGGCCGAAGGTATGAGGTGTTACCTTATCTCCACCTTGGGATCATTGTCCATTCCTCGAATGATGGTTCATAGTTCTTTTTAGTCTTATTTAACTTGATGGAACATGCCCCCCATAAATGCACACCTTCTCATCATTCATAATCATTATATCCATGGGTGAAATACATAGAATTAGGGAAAAAAGGATCATAGGCATGAATCGTAAGGGACATTAAGAATTAGTTAAGACTTGGCGTGAAGGCATAAGCTTAAAGGACATAACATTGAACATAAGGACATGGAATCATAAATAGCATAATGTCAGACATAAGTACATGGAATTATACAAATAAGGCATAGGCTATTTACATGGAATACGAATAGAGACTTTAACTCTTTGGTCATAGACCTAGGGCATGAATAAAGCATTACCTTTAGAACTTAGATGCAATAAAATATTAGGGCATGGTTCAACATAACTTACGTTTATCGCTACAAGTTGACACCATCATAGTAAAATAGAGCTTAAGAATCATAGACACAAATACTTAGTTCATTAAGCACCTAAGAGATGAGTAGAGAGTCACTTTGAACCTAAACAAGGCAGATGTACTTAGGGAAAGAAAGGACATCCTTTGTGTCTAGTTACAAGATGGGTTCATAGATTCACTTGGAGAGGAAACTCAATATTAGCCTAATATCTCTTTCACTCATAATCTACCTTCATAATTGGTTATCATCATCATGATCATAAAACATCAGCAACGTGAACATAGGCACGAATTAATACTGGTGCTCCCCACGGAGATGTACCGGGCCTAATAAAGCCCTTCTCAAGTAAATCCCTCAGTTGCTCCTTCAATTCCTTCAACTCTGTAGGTGCCATTCTATAAGGAGGAATGGATATTGGCTGAGTATCTCGGTACCGATCAATAGTAAAATCAATCTCCCGCTCGTGGAGTGCACTAAAGTCTCGTACGGAACACCGCTGAATTCATTAACCACGGGGAATAGTGAAGGGTTGGTGACTGCTGCTTGTACATCTGTGCCCGAACCGGGTGATAGATATGCCCTTTTCCTAATCATCTT
>NC_081353.1:11097864-11103247 GCF_029784015.1 Lycium ferocissimum
GGCTTATGGGTCCCCCTTGGACTTCCAAATTCACATGTACTACCCTATATCTCTTCATATGTCTTTTATAAAATCCCGACATGTGGGCCCCGCCTTAACTTATGGTTACGAGGGCTATCATCGGGTAACTTGTTAGCGGTTACTCCATCGATCTCCAATGTCATATGTACACTCTTATACGCGAGATAATATAATCTTCGTCCCTAATTCTTGTATAACTACTTGCTCTCCCTATTTTTTGATCAATCTCGAGGCATCAATTTGGCCGGCCATGGCGAATATGGTTCCTCTTTCTCCAAAGTTTCTCCAAGTTTCTAAGGGTGTAAAGGATGAATAATAAGTCTTGCTAGTCATCGACCATCTATATATAAAGCCCAAAAAAGACAAATACAAGATGAACACGTGTACCCGCTTTTCATGGCTTAAGACGATCAAAATTAGCCAAGCCATGGGTGGTACCCAACATAACACACGGCCATGGAGGCCTTTTTCATGAAATATTTATTTTCAACTTCTAGCCCCTAATTTCCTTAATATTCCATACCAATAAAATTATAAGCAACTTGTGCCCTAAAACAAAATCGGAGGTTAAAAGTCTCTACCTCGTATCCCAAGATAGTCTTGTCCTTAACTTTTCACGGTTAGCTCGGAATGTCCCAACGTACAAAATACGGGATATAACAAGGGAACCTCTACAATCATCCCTTCGATGTGATTAATTCTTGGGCGGTATTGTGAAGTGTGATATTCCTTATCCTTTCTTATGTTGGTGACAATCATGATCAAATTGAAATGCATATTTGAAAGTTGTAACTTAACAAGAGGCTTTATAATCAATTTTGATAATTCTTATTGAGATACACAAGTTGAATAAGCTTGTTTTTACATTGATTTCACATGGTTTCGGGCTTGATTTCTTTAAGCATCATTGTACTTGATTTTCATATTACTTGTTGTCCCCGAGGCACTCACTGAGTACGTAGTACTCATGCATACCATTGTTGTTTTTGATGGTATGTTAGGAAATGGAGAAGAGCAGGTTCTTAATACTTCAGGCGCTTAAAAAGGACTTGTTGATGCTGCTGACCTGGCGAGCCCACATGTTCATTCGTGGGATACCCCTTAGCATATTCATTTATTATTCTAGTTTTAGCGGGCTGCGTCTCGATGTGTCAGACAATTACTCTTTTTCTTAGAAGCTCCATAGTATACATTCTTGTGGGTAAATGTTGAGTTTTGTTTTACTCTTAGGCATGTGACATGCTTGATTAAGGTTTATGTTAGTAAAGACTTCCGCTGATTTAATTCATATATCATGCTTTCGTTTGAATTTATTTTATAAAGCGTGGAGGTGAATATTGAACACTGGCGGGTTCAAGTGTTATTATTGCATATTTTAGGTTCTTCCGATGTTGTTCATGACATCGGATGCCGGTCACGTCTAGGGTGGGTTTCGGGGCGTGACAAGCTTGGTATCAAAGCCAAGTTTAAATACGTCCTAGGATTAGTGTCGCTATCTGTGGAGCTGTGTCTAGTGGAGTTTTTCTTGTGCAGCCTGATCATCTGCATGAACGAGAAACTCCCAAGACATTTATAGGTGTTTCCTACTCTTTTTGATTCTAGATTGTGCTGTAGAGCTTAAAGTCCTTTTAGGATTGTTCTAATTCGCTTTTCAATTCGTGCCTTGCAGAAATAGCTCTGACGCGATCCAAAAATGGTAATCGAGGGAAACCCGTGAGAGCTAATCGAAATCTCGGGGACGCGAATGCTGGTAACGGAAATAATGTTGGAAATCAAGCACCACCTCAAGCACCGCCTGCTCATGTTGTTCCTGTTGCGGGTGTGCCTGAGATTGGTACGATACAAACTACTAGTCAAATGTTAGCATTGTATTAGTTTATGGCCAACGACGTGCGGTGTGGAACCTCATGGTAGAGGCAAACTGAAGCAATTCCTAGACTTAAAGTCACCAGAGTTCTTCGGGTCACCAGAGGTGGATGACCCCCAACATTTTTTAGATGAGACTTTCAAGGCGTTGAGGGAAATTGATGCCCATGATTCCGAAGCTGTGAGGCTTGCTTCTTATCAACTAAAGGATGTTACTCACGCCTGGTTTGAGATGTGGGAGTCTGAGAGGGGCGATGCTGCTTTAGCTCCGACATGGGCTAAATTCGAAGAGGCGTTCATGGAAAGGTTTTTGTCTGATGAGGAGAGATTTGCTATGGCTACAAAATTTGAGAAGCTGGAACAGGGTAACAAGTCGGTTCGTGAGTATAGTTTGGAGTTCACCCGTTTGTCAAAGTATGCTTTAGATATAATTCTGACTAAAAAGCATAAGTTGACTCATTTTGTGAAAGGCTTGGTACCACGTATCAGGGAGTACACGTAATATTTGCGATTGCTATGTCTCTACTGTGACTTTCTCGTCTGCGGTTGGGTTTCTTTGATGTTACACCTCGAAATTTTTTCGCATCGTTTACGTTGTAAGTAAACTAACGTAAGCTCGGAGAGGTCATGGAACCGTATAAGGTTAAGAAATACTCTTAACAAGTGTTAAGTAAGTGTCTAAAGATTCCGGGATCAAGCAAATTGAAAAAAATAAGTTTGTCGAAAATTTGGAAAGTTGGCAGAATTTTGGACAGAAATTTTTGGTCAACTTTAGAGGGGTATATCTCCTAGTATATCAGGAGTTTTGATGTGAAAACAAAGCCTAAATTGAAGTTCAAGAAGTCTAGTTTCGAACATAACAAACTGTTCATCAAAACGACATCGAAGTAAGGAGTTATGGGCATTTCAAGATAAACCTCTAAGCTGCCAAATGGCTTCCCCGCGGGCCAAACTTGGAAAGTCGGTGGAACCGACTTTCAAAGGGTATAAATACCCTATTATTCCCCTATTTGCATCATTTACACCTATTTTGAGTTCTAGACACATCCATACACTTCTCTTAAACACTTATAACCCATTAAATTAAGAATTCAACAAGATTACACCAAACTAGTTCATGAAAAATGATTGTTCTTGTTTCTACTTGATGTTATGGTGAGTTTGGTCTTGAAGAAAGTTGGTGTGGCTAAAGTTCTTCAAGTATAAGGTATGTTCTTCATCCTACCTCTTATGTTGAGTTGATTTGAAGGCCTAGCAAGTCTTAAAAGTGATAATAGTTATAGAGGAAAGGTCATAAAGTATTGTATTGTAGTTGTTGAGTTTATGGACTGTTTTGAGCATGTTATAGCCGTGTTTTTGGGATAATTTCCATGTATATGGATGGTATCTAATGTTGTTGGTGTGTTGATGAGATTATGCTCCTTGATTAGGAAGAAAAGAAGTGTATATTGTTATTGTATGTTGATAAACATCGTGTGGGATGTTTTATGGAATATTTTAGTATTGATGATGACGTTGTTGGTGTTAGTGTTGTTGTTGTTGTGGTGTTGGTTGTTGCTATTGTGATTTCGGGCTAGGGATATAAACAGGGGAGATGCTGCCCGAATTTTGGCAGATTCTAAAGGAGTTTAATTTGAAGACTTAAGATAAGCATATGACGATAAGCCTAACAGTAGTATGAATTCACTTGAATGTAGATTTACGAGCTTGGAAGGATAAGCGTTAAATAGTAAGATACCAAAAAGGTATGTTAAGGCTAGTCCCTTTCTTTCTAAAGGCATGATTCTCTTCTTATGAACCCTTACATGTTTTCCATAACATCTTTATCCCCAAAAAGTTAGAAGTTCATGATTCTTAGGATTTCTAGTGATGCTAAAGATAAGTATGTTCTATGATGAAAATGATGATCCAACTTCTAGAGATTCCAAAGCCTATGGATTTGATGCTATTATGAGATTATTGAGATGATTTCCTTGATTTTATTCATTGTTGTTGATCTCACCTTATGCTACTTATTCCTTCAAGGTGGGATATAACGATGATGATTATTCCATTACATAAATCAGAGGTTACCGACCTTACGTCACTCTGATAAAGTTGTAGCTTTTAATTGGGCTCTCATGGATGCTTGATATACACATATGTATGTATTTTAATACTTAGTGCCTACATGGCCGGGCAGACTCCACTAAGTTGGGTGGCTTATGGATAATGATAATAACACCGTGCCTACATGGTCGGGCAGGCACCACTAGTGGGCAGCGTGAGATGATTACCCCTGAAACGGGCTAATGATGATAACACCGTGCTTATATGGTCGGGCAGTTTACTTGTATATATTTATGATGCTGTATAAAAAGATAAAGTTAGCATGCATTGTATTAGCCTTGAGCGATCGGATGTACGGGTTTCTTTATTTCGTATTTATGTTCGATAACTTGTGTTATGTTATTATTCATGTCTTACATACTCGGTACATTGTTCATGCGCGTCTTTTCTTGTTGATCTTTGCGTTCATGCCCAGCGGTAGACATGTAGAAGGATCTGATCCTTAGGAGCTTTATCAGCGGAGTCTCAGAAACGCTCCAGTTGTTCCGGAGGTGCAGTCTTTTGGTACTACTCTTTTGTGTATACATACTTGGGCATGGCGGAGTCCTGCCCCGTCTTTATGGATTCATGTATTATATATAGAGGCTCATAGACAGTTGTATGTAGCTAGATATTCCCTTGGCCTTGTCAGTTCACATTGTTGTATGATGCTTTGGTAGCCATGTCGGCTTGTAATGATGGCATAGTTGTGAATGATTATAGAGAAATGTGTCATTTTCTGGTGATGCATGCTTTAAAGATTATGATGCCCATGCGGTCCACCTAGGAAAGATTATGAGATGTATGTTCTTAGATACTCGGCAAGTTAGTACCGGGTGCCCGTCATGGCCCTCCAGCTGGTTCGTGACAGCTGAACAATAAGAGAGTTGGAAAAATGAGAAGAGGATGGATTGAGACCAGAATAAGAAGGCCCGATCGGCGGGTGGTTTCAGTGGTAATAATTACAAGGGAGGGCAAAGTAAAGGCTATTCTGCACCTACTCAGTCTGGCGCATATTCGAACGCCAGTATACCTTCTGGTAGGCAAGGGCAAAAGAATAATAACGCAAGCAGGTTCTCCTAGGGTAGTAGTCGGTATGCTGTATGGGAAGATCTTATCTGTCATCATTGTAGTATTAGGGGGCACCTTAAGCGGGAGTGCAGAAAATGGCTACGCGAGATGGCTGTTATGTCTAACCAAAGGAATGATTCGCCTGTTCCTAAATCTACTAAAAATCCACCTGCTGGTAATGCTAACAATAATAATCAGAATGCTCGTAATAATGGAAAAAAAAAGGAAGTTGTTAACACTTCTGGTGGAGGGACACCTCGACTTTATGGGCTAACTCGTAGGGAGGCAGCTGAGGCTTCTGACATTGTGGTTACAGGTATCCTTACTATCTGTTCTC
>NC_081353.1:11103347-11139746 GCF_029784015.1 Lycium ferocissimum
ATTATGATATCATTATTTTATATCATTTGGGCAAGGAAAACGTGGTAGTGGATGCTTTGAGCAGAAAATCTGCTAGTATGGGTAGCTTGGCTTGTTTGATTGTTTCGGAGCATCCGTTGGCCAGGGAGGTCTAGACTTTGGCTAACAGCTTAATGAGGCTCAATATGTCTGATTCGGCAGAGTGTTGGCTTATGTTGAGGGTAGATCATCGTTTCTAGAGTAGATTAAGGCAAAACAATTCGAGGATGCAAGTTTGTGTAAGATCCGTGATAACCTTTTGAGTGGTGAGGCCAAAGAGGCCATGATTGATAGTGAGGGGGTCCTGAGGATTAAGGGGCATGTTTGTGTTCCTCGCGTTGATGACTTGATTCATATACGATTTTTGAGGAGTCCGATAGTTCTAGATACTCTATTCATCCTGGTGCTACCAAGATGTATCGTGACTTGAAACAACACTATTGGTGGGCCAGGACTAAGCGTGATATCATTGAGTTTATTTCTCAGTGTCTAAATTGCCAGCAGGTTAAGTACAATCACCAGAGACCCGGGTGTACAGTTCAGAAGATGGCCATTCCCGAGTGGAAGTGGGAGAGGATAGCCATGGAATTTGTCGTTGGTCTTTCAAAGACCTTAGGCAAGTTTGATTCGATTTGGGTCATTGTTTATAGATTGACTAAGTTTGCTAATTTCATACCGGTTCAGATCACCTATACTGCTCAGAAGTTAGCCCAGATTTATATCCGTGAGATTGTTCATTTGCATGGGGTCCCTGTTTCTATCATATCTAATAAAGGCATGCAGTTTACATCCCGATTTTGGAGGACTTTGCAGCCCTAGCTGGGCACTCGATTGGATCATAGTACATCTTTTCACCCTCAGACAGATAGTCAGTCTGAGCGGACGATTCAGGTTCTAAAGGATATGCTCAGAGCTTGTGTGATTGACTTCGATGGTCATTAGGACCAGTTCTTACCATTGGCAGAGTTTGCGTATAATAATAGTTACCACTCCAGCATTGATATGGTCCCGCTTGAAGTTCTTTATGAAAGGAGATGTAGATCTCCTATTGGGTGGTTGATGCATTTGAGGTAAGTCCATAGGGTACTGACCTTTTGAGAGAGTCATTGGACAAGGTTAAGGTGATTCAGGAAAACCTCTTAGCGGCTCAGAGTAGACAGAAGGAATATGCGGACCGAAAGGTCTGAGATCTTGAGTTCATGGTTGGGGAGAAGGTTTTATTGAAAGTCTCACCCATGAAAGGTATGATGAGGTTTGGGAAGAAAGGCATGCTTAGTCTTAGGTTTATCGGTCCCTTCGAGATTCTTTGCTGTGTGGGGGAGGTAGCCTATGAGTTGGCTTTGCCTCCATATTTGTCTGGCGTTCATCCAGTGTTACATGTCTCTATGTTGAAGAGACATCATGGTGATGGTTCTTTTATCATTTGTTGGGATTCAGTCTTGTTAGATTAGAACTTGTCTTATGAGGAAGAGCCTAGTGCTATTCTAGATAGATAGGTTCGCAAGTTGAGGTCTAAGGAGATTCCAATAGTGAAGGTTCAGTGGAAAAACCACTCAGTTGGGGAAGCTACTTGGGAGACTTAATAAGATATGCGCAATAATTATCCCCAACTTTTCACTGAGTGAAGTACCTTTCCCCTTGTTTTCTTTCCTTGTCCGTTCGTGTTAGAACCCGTATTTTTGTACATTGGAACAATCCGGATTAATTATGATAAGTTAAGGACAAAACTATTCCGGGATGCAAAGTCGGGATTTTTGACCTTCGATTTTATTTTGAGATATAAGTCGTGCATGAATTTATTGGTATGGAACAATTAGGAAAATTTGGGACCAAAAGTGATAAAATTGGAAATTGAAAAAGTCATCCATTTTTCCATGGCTAGCCGTGTAGTGTGGAGTTGGCTCACACAAAGTGTGTTGGACAATTTTAATTGGAACAACACATGGTGTGGTTCAAGGGACCAATTGTACAAGTCATTTAAGTGTTAAAAGATGACTACTAGTCTTTATTCTCATTTCATCCCACACTTAGAAAACAAGAAATTGAAGAACACCTCAAAAGCTTGTTCTCGGCCAAGAACCAAGAAAATCAACTCCATTTCAAGCTCTTCCAAAATTATTTTGATGATAAACCCACTATATTGAGGTCCCTAAGTAGCGTGGAGGTGTCGTTGGAGCGATCAACCCTTTATTTTTCATCCTTGGAAACCCTAGGCTATTGGGAAGTTGAAGAGGAAAGGTAAGAATTCATTATGTTTTATGTATTATAAAGGTTGTATGTGTATTGTAGTATGTTAAAATGGATGGAAATCATGAAATATGGCATGTTGGAAGTGAGTTGTGTGTGTGGTGTTTTAGCCGTGTGTGTGTGTGTGTTGTGTTGTATTGAAGCCATGAATTGAGTTTAGTTAGTATGTTATGATCATTGTAAAGGGAAGAAATGAATGAGAATTATCCATATGTGTATGTTGGTGTTTTAGCCGAAAATGGGTCACATTATATGACAAGGAACGAATGAGTATCGCTTAATGTTTTAGTCGTCGTCGTTATGAATTCTATGTGGAAATGAATGTTTAATGACTCAAATTGATGTTGTAGTTGTTGCGGACTGATTTGGAGGATATTGTACAATTGATGTAATGTATATATTGATGAGAATAGCTTTGTTAGAATGTGAATTGTGGATATAAATCATGGTTTGGAAATGAGGAACATGATATAGGGGTGTCTCGGGTTGGGGGCTGAATTCGGCTGAATTGGAGAAAAATTTGGGTTGTTGAAAATGTTGTATGAATTGCTTAGAATGTCTTTAAATATTGTTGGTATGGGTTCGGGTTAGTATGTGAATGTATAAGCGTCGATGTTGGCTTGAAGGTAAGTCGTCGAATTGAATTTATGAATGTTGTTGAATGATGGAAAAGAGAGTTATTAATGTTGAATTACCTTTCGGATTGGTTGTTGATGTTGCTAGGTTGGTTATTGTTGTTGTTGATTGATTTGGCCGAGTTAAATTCTCGGGGTAGCCTATTTACGGGGAAATGCGCCCAAATTTCTGTAGAATTAAGGGCGAAATTGGAATTTAATGCCCAAAAAGTCTTTAGCTAATGTTTGGCATTTTATGACTTGTTTATAGATCGTGGGCAGCCCGAATCGTAGGTTGGATTTAGCTTGAGTTTGGATCATATTGGAGAGCGTTTGAGGTATGTAAAGCAACCTTTCTTTTTGGCATGCCTTAGTTAAAATAGGCTATGATACAAGCCTCGAGAAACTCTATTCTCGCAATTCCGAGCATGTCTATGATTCTCTTTGTTCCTTGGTATTCTTGTGTTGATATGACAAAACATTGATCCCTTTGACCTTGAAATTTATAAGTTGCAAAAGTTACATGAAAGCTGATTTTTTTTTAGAGTTTATTCTTTAACGATTCAAAAACTACGAACGCCCATAACTTTCACAGAAAAGCTCGGATTGCCTTGAGATTTTCGTAGAAGGTTGTATGATGTTAGACGAGTATGTTTTCCATAAGCGGGCCCAGCTCGGGTCTACACTCGTCCGTGGGTCCCGCGACGTTCCCTTATGTAATTTCGACAACCTTTGAAAGAGAATGTTGTAATTATTATTTCGATTTCCAATATGACTATTTTACTTATCTTTTAGATTATGACAATGATTTGATGCATATGATCCCTCACTACTCCGTTCGTGCATTCGTTATATCTTTCGCCGAGTCCCGAGCCGGTTCGTTGTCGCGCGCATTATGATATACTCCGGTGTTATCTTTGTGTTTATGGTTCACCGAGCTCCTCGCTCGAGGGCCGGGTCCCACTATATTTGGTGTTATGTTGTGTATGGCGATATGTTGTGTATGATATATGACGGGGATACGCAGATTTGAAACTTTCTGGTGTTATCTTGTGTTATGGTGCCATCGACAGGCGGGCGACCATATTTCCTGTGCCCTATGCATGATTTATATTTTTAAGTAACATTTTGATATTTTGGAAATGCATTTACTTTCTGTACCCCTATTTCGATTTCGACTCAGATTTGTATACTACATTTCCTACTTTGCATACTCAGTACATATTTCATGCGACCCCCTTTCTTTGGGGGCAGCGTTTCATGCCCGCGGTACGGACGCACGGTTTGGTGATCCACCCGTTTAGGACACCCTCTTACGCTGTTGGAGTGCTCCCTTATTATTTCGGAGCCATATTTTGGTATATATTCATCCGTTGCATTTGTATACATTTGTTCGGGGGTACGGCGGGGCCTTTGTCCCGTCATATGATTCCGTTTGTCCGTTTAGAGGTACGTGGACATGTATGTGGGTTAGGCCTACGTGCATGTGTGTGTTTGTATATGTTGTGTTTGGGGCGATCCCGTTGCCGTGGCGACCTTGTCGGCTTGCATTTGTGTATGTTTTGGGCCGTTGCGCCATTTGATAGCCTTGTCGGCCCGCATATGTATATATGTTGTTTTGTTGGCCCCGCGTGGCCTTTGTTGGTATTTTGCGTGCGAGGTTATTTTGGATAGTCCGTAAAACAAAGGAAACTCCGCCGAAATTTTTACGAAAATTTTATAAATTTGAAACACGCCTGACCTTGTCGCTCGTTATATACCGGATGTGTTTGATATTATCGAGGAAGTGTTTGGGTGCCCGGATCGGGCACTAGTCACGCCTACGGGGTTGGGTCGTGACGAAGTGGTATCGCAGCGGTTTGTCCTCGGAATGTCCACGGATCGTGTCTAGTAGAGTCTTGTTTATCGATGTGTGGTGCACTACATCTATACAGCGAGGCTACGGGACATTTAGGATGTCATCTTTCTTTTCGATCTTAGATCGTGCGATAGAGTTGTGTTATCGGGATGACTCTTTTTCGACTAAATGTTCGTTTTCGGCCGATGCCTCCGAGGAAGCCACGGCTGCGAGAAGGGCAAGTCTACGGCGGCGGTGAGACCGGCCCGAGCCGGGTGACTACTAGGGCTCGTGCCCGGACATTGAGCGGAGATTGTGCCTCCGATGGCTAGTTCGGCTACGCCGCCAGTGTCGGAGGGATTTGGAGCGACCACGGTGCTGCCGGCACGGGCGGCTCCACCGCCGGCTCCGCGGCACCGGTACACAGCCTCCGGTCCCCCGGCCCGGGGGCGGATGATGGGACCTGCGTGAGCGGTTCGGTTGTTGACTCGGTTGGTAGCGGGCGGTCCCCGGACGAGGGAGCGAGGGGAGGATCGTGTGAATAGGCGCGACGGTCACGGGGCCGTGATTTTCTACTTTGTGGGCCACCGAGTTCTTCGGGTCAAAGCCCGCGAGAGGACCCTCGCGAGTTCATCCGACGAGATGCGGCGTGCCCTGCGGTTGATTAGTGCTTCCGAGGGACGAGTCGGTTGAGATGGCGTCATACGGTTGCACGATGTGGCGGCTAGCGAGTATGAGTCGTGGATGTTGTCCGGAAGGCGAGGGTGCCCCCTCGGCCGTATGGGGCGAGTTTACGAGAGGCCTTCGGCCCGTTTCTGCCTCCGAGGCACGGCGAGCCAAAGTGGACGATTCTGTTTGCCAAAAGCGGCGGGGCGAGCCGATTCGGGAGTACGGTTTAGAGTTTGATTCGGCGGCCGGATATGCGCCTACATATGTTGCGCGACATGACCGACCGGATGCATCGATATATAGTGGGGGCACGGACCGATGCTGATTGACGGTTGTTTGGTGATGGCGGCCCGGACCGGTATGGATATTGCCGTATACGAGGCTCACGCCCGGGCATGGAGGACGGACGTGAGAGGCGCCGGCTGATAGAGTTGATGACGGGGGTCGGCCAAGAGGGCCGGATCGTGCGGGTGATTACGGGGATTTTCGAGGCGAGCGGCCTCGGCGGCCCGAGTAGATATCCTCCCCGGCGGCACGGGGCACACCCGCGGTTTTCGGCCAGGAGATCCGAGGGTGCGAGTTATTCGGGGGGACACGAGCTCCGGGTTTTCGGAGCTCACGGTTGGACGAGAGGTTCCGGCGGTCGGATGAGACCACCCGGACCTCCGTGTTCCCCGCGGGGAGACGCACTCGGGAGAGTGCTTTCGCGCCACGGGTGCGTGTTTTACTTGCGGCCGTCGGGGCCATCGGATGAGAGATTGTCCCGGTTAGGGGTGGTTCGGGCGGTTCGGCTCGGTCCTACGGGTCGGCCGGTGGTTCATCTTCATCCTCGGTATCTATGCGCCTGCGGGGCGAGGCGCCACATCGGCGGGCCGAGGCGGGGGTCGTGGTGGAGTTCTGGTTCTAGCGGTCCTTCGAACCGCATTTGCATTAGCCGGCCCGACAGGACCAGGAGGCGTCGCCTAATGTCGTTACAGGTATATTACTGGTTTTCTCTCGAGATGTGTATGCACTGATTGATCCTGGTTCTACATTATCATATATTTCTCCCCTTGTTGCTAATAAAATTGGGATAGAATCTGAGCCGATAGAGCCCTTTGAGGTAGCTACACCAGTAGGGGATTCTGTTATAGCCAGTCAGATTTATAGAGATTGTTCAGTGATTATCTGTGGCCGCTGCACTAGGGCCGATTTGGTAGAGTTAGATATGACTGAGTTCGATGTGATTATGGGTATGGATTGGCTAGCTTCTTGTTATGCTAATGTCGATTGTCAAAAGAAGATAGTCCGTTTCCAGTTTCCAGGGGAACCAGTTATAGAATGGGCAAGTAATACAGCATCGCCGAGGGGTAAGTTTATTTCATACCTCAAGGCAAGAAAAATGATCAGAAAGGGTTATATTTATCATCTGGTCCGTGTTCATGATTTAGAGGCGAGGCACCGATTCTTCGGTCGATCCCGGTGGTTAATGAGTTCTTAGATGTTTTCCCAGATGAACTTCCAGGTCTTCCTCCCGAGCGGGAGATAGAGTTTGCTATTGATTTGTTGCCAGATACTCAGCCTATCTCTATTCCTCCGTACAGAATGGCACCTGCAGAATTGAAAGAATTGAAAGAGCAGCTGAGAGATTTATTAGAGAAGGGTTTCATTAGGCCCAGTACATCACCCTGGGGAGCGCCGGTATTATTTGTGAGAAAGAAGGATGGATCTCTGCGGATGTGCATTGATTACCGGCAGCTGAACAAGGTAACCATCAAGAATAAATATCCCCTCCCCAGGATTGATGATTTGTTTGATCAGTTGCAGGGTGCCAGGTGTTTCTCGAAGATAGACCTGCGGTCAGGCTATCATCAGGTACGGGTACGAGAGGCTGATATTCCCAAGACAGCATTCAGGACCCGATATGGGCACTATGAATTCAGAGTGATGTCTTTTGGGCTGACAAATTTCCCAGCAGTATTTATGGACCTGATGAATCGGGTGTTCAGACCGTTCTTGGATATGTTTGTGATCGTATTTATTGATGATATTCTGGTTTATTCTCGGTCAGAAGCAGAGCATGCAGACCATTTGAGGACGGTACTTGGCACACTTCGGCACCAGAAATTATATGCTAAATTTTCTAAATGTGAATTCTGGTTATCTTCAGTGGCATTTCTGGGACATATTATTGGAGTTGATGGCGTCCGGGTGGATACCCAGAAGATTGAGGCCGTAAAGAATTGGCCTCGACCTACGACGCCGACTGAGGTGCGTATCTTTCTAGGATTGGCCGGTTATTACAGGAGGTTCGTAGAGAAATTTGCTTCGATTTCAGCGCATTTGACAAGGCTGACTCAGAAGGGAGCTAAGTTTCAGTGGTCCGATGCTTGCGAGCGTAGCTTCCGATTCTTTCGAAAGAGAAGTTGACTACGGCTCCGGTCCCCGACTCTTCCCGAGGGTCCGGATGGGTATGTGATTTATTGTGATGCCTGCGGTATTGGTTTGGGGTGTGTGTTGATGCAGCACGGCAGGGTGATAGCTTATGCTTCTCGGCAGCTCAGAAAACATGAAAAGAATTATCCTACTCACGATTTGGAGTTGGTCGCGGTTATTCATGCTTTGAAGATGTGGAGACATTACTTATATGGGGTTCACGTTGATATTTATACAGATCATAAGAGCCTCCAGTACATCTTTAAACAGAAGGAGTTGAACTTGCGGCAGAGGAGGTGGTTAGAGTTGCTGAAAGATTATGATGTTGATATTCTCTACCATCCGGGGAAAGCTAATGTTGTGGCAGATGCACTTAGTCGCAAGTCTATGGGTAGCCTAGCAGACGTGCCATCAGAGAGGAAAGAAATGGTTCGCGATATTCATCAGTTGGCTAGTCTTGGAGTTCGCTTGGCAGATTTACGGAGATGTTGGGGTTTACGGTTCGAGGTATTCCGAGTCCTCTATTACGAAAGATATTAAGCGGCATCGGTATGAGGATCCGATGCAGTACGGTACAAAGATGCAGCCCGGCACGGAGAGAAGACTCCGTTTGAGATTTCACCGATGGAGTGTTATTTCACGGGGGTATTATGTGTGTACCGACGTGGCGGGGTTGTGGCGACGAGGTTATGGGCGAGGCACATTATGCCCGATATTCTATTCACCCGGGGTCGACGAAGATGTACCATGATCTCGGATGCTTATATTGGTGGGATGGTATGAAAAGAGATATAGCGAGTTCGTCGCTCGGTGTCCGAATTGCCGGCGGTTAAGATTGAGCACCGAAGCCCGGTGGGCTATTGCGAGGAGATGGAGATACCGACGTGGAAGTGGGAGATCATTAATATGGATTTTATTACAGGTTTACCTCGCACTCCACGGAGGTATGATTCCATTTGGGTCATTGTTGATCGCCGACGAAATCAACCCATTTTCTTCCGGTCCCGGACCACCTACTCAACCGAGGATTATGCCGGGCTTTATATAAGGAGATTGTGCGACTTCACGGAGTTCCTATATCTATTATCTCCGACGAGGTGCCCGGTTCACAGCTAATTTCGGAGATCCTTTCGGTAGGATTGGGGACGCAGGTGAGTCTCGGACAACATTCCATCCCGGTCCGACGGACGGCCGAGCGCACTATTCAGACATTGGAAGATATGTTGCGGGCCTGTGTTATTGATTTCAGAGGTAGCTGGGATGACCATTTGCCGCTTGTTGAATTTGCCTATAATAACGACTACCACTCCGGTATTCGGATATGGCACCGTACGAGGCGTTGTATGGCAGAAAGTGTAGGTCACCGATCGGTTGGTTTGATGTTGGGAAGACCGAATTGATTGGCCCAGATGTGGTCCAGCAGTTCGTGGATAAGGTGAAACTTATTCGAGAGAGATTATTGGCAGCCCAGAGTCGACAGAAATCATATGCAGATAATCGCCGTCGACCTTTGGAGTTTTAGATTGGCGATTGGGTTTTCCTGAAAGTGTCACCTATGAAAGGTGTTATGAGATTCGGCAAGAAAGGGAAGCTCAGTCCGAGATATATTGGACCTTATCAGGTCGTTCGTAAAATAGGCAAGGTTGCCTACGAGTTAGATCTGCCAGCTGATTTGGGAGCATTACACCCGGTATTTCATGTTTCTATGCTTCGTAAATATATTGGTGACCCTTCCAGAGTATTTCCTGTAGATGATATCCAGGTCGAGGAGAGGAGCTATCTTATGAGGAGCAGCCTATAGCCATATTGGATCGTCGGGTAAGAAAGGTTGCGGAACAAAGATATGGCTTCGTTAAAGTCTTTGTGACGGAATAATAACCGAGAGGAAGTGACTCGGGAAGATGAGGAGCATATGAAGAAGAAGTATCCTCATTTATTTTCGAGCCTACGGGTAATCAATCCTCTATTTGACTATGTTGTTTGATAAATGAATTATTCTTCAATGAATGTATTGTTGTGATAATTGAAAAGAAACTCCCCCAAATTGTTTGTATGACCCGTAAGATTAATCTAACATTCGAGGACGAATGTTCTTAAGGGGGGGAGGATGTTAGAACCCGTATTTTTGTACATTGGAACAATCCGGATTAATTATGATAAGTTAAGGACAAAACTATTCCGGGATGCAAAGTCGGGATTTTTGACCTTCGATTTTATTTTGAGATATAAGTCATGTATGAATTTATTGGTATGGAACAATTAGGAAAATTTGGGACCAAAAGTGATAAAATTGGAAATTGGAAAAGTCATCCATTTTTCCATGGCTAGCCGTGTAGTGTGGAGTTGGCTCACACAAAGTGTGTTCAATTTTAATTGGAACAACACATGGTGTGGTTCAAGGGACAATTGTACACTTCATTTAAGTGATAAAAGATGACTACTAGTCTTTATTCTCATTTCATCCACACTTAGAAAAAACAAGAAAGTTGAAGAAGCAACAAGCTTGTTTTCGGCCAAGAACCAAGAAAATCAACTTCATTTCTAGCTCTTCTAAAATTATTTTGATGATAAACCTACTATATTGAGGTCCCTAAGTAGCGTGGAGGTGTCGTTGGAGCGATCAACCCTTTATTTTTCATCCTTGGAAACCCTAGGCTATTGGGAAGTTGAAGAGGAAAGGTAAGAATTCATTATGTTTTATGTATTATAAAGGTTGTATGTGTATTGTAGTATGTTAAAATGGATGGATATCATGAAATATGGCATGTTGGAAGTGAGTTGTGTGTGTGGTGTTTTAGCCGTGTAGTGTGTGTGTGTGTTGTGTTGTATTGAAGCCATGAATTGAGTTTAGTTAGTATGTTATGATCATTGTAAAGGGAAGAAATGAATGAGAATTATCCATATGTGTATGTTGGTGTGCTAGCCGAAAATGGGTCACATTATATGACAAGGAACGAATGAGTATCGCTTAATGTTTTAGTCGTCGTCGTTATGAATTCTATGTGGAAATGAATGTTTAATGACTCAAATTGATGTTGTAGTTGTTGCGGACTGATTTGGAGGATATTTTACAATTGATGTAATTTATATATTGATGAGAATAGCTTTGTTAGAATGTGAATTGTGGATACAAATCATGGTTTGGAAATGAGGAACATGATATAGGGGTGTCTCGGGTTGGGGGCTGAATTCGGCTGAATTGGAGAAAAATTTGGGTTGTTGGAAATGTTGTATGAATTTCTTAGAATGTCTTTAAATATTGTTGGTATGGGTTCGGGTTAGTATGTGAATGTATAAGCGTCGATGTTGGCTTGAAGGTAAGTCGTCGAATTGAATTTATGAATGTTGTTGAATGATGGAAAAGAGAGTTATTAATGTTGAATTACCTTTCGGATTGGTTGTTGATGTTGCTAGGTTGGTTATTGATGTTGTTGTTGATTGATTTGGCCGAGTTAAATTCTCGGGGTGGCCTATTTACAGGGGAAATGCTGCCCAAATTTCTGTAGAATTAAGGGCGAAATTGGAATTTAATGCCCAAAAAGTCTTTAGCTAATGTTTGGCATTTTATGGCTTGTTTATAGATCGTGGGCAGCCCGAATCGTAGGTTGGATTTAGCTTGAGTTTGGATCATATTGGAGAGCGTTTGAGGTATGTAAAGCAACATTTCTTTTTGGCATGCCTTAGTTAAAGTAGGCTATGATACGAGCCTCGAGGAAACTCTATTCTCGCAATTCCGAGCATGTCTATGATTCGCATTTGTTCCTTGGTATTCTTGTGTTGATATGACAAAACATTGATCCCTTTTTCCTTGGAATTTATAAGTTGCAAAAGTTACATGAAAGCTGATTTTTTTTTTGAGTTTATTCTTAAACGGGTCAAAAACTACAAACGCCCATAACTTTCACGAAAAAGCTCGGATTGCCTTAAGATTTTCGTACAAGGTTGTATGATGTTAGACGAGTATGTTTTCCATGAGCGGGCCCAGCTCGGGTCCACACCCGTCCGTGGGTCCCGCGACGTTCCTTTATGTAATTTCGATAACTTTTGAAAGAAAATGTTGTAATTATTATTTCGATTTCCAATATGACTATTTTACTTATCTTTTAGATTATGACAATGATTTGATGCATATGATCCCTCACTACTCCGTTCGTGCATTTTGTTATATCCTTCGCCGAGTCCCGGGCCGGTTCGTTGTCGTGCGCATTATGATATACTCGGTGTTATTTGTGTTTATGGTTCACCGAGCTCCTCGCTCGAGGGCCGGGTTCCAATATATTTGGTGTTATGCTGTGTATGGCGATATGTTGTGTATGATATGTAACGGGGATACGGAGATTTGAAACTTTCTGGTGTTATGCTGTGTTATGGCTCCATCGACAGGCGAGCGACCATATATCCTGTGCCCTATGCATGATTCGTATTTTTTTAAAGTAACATTTTGATATTTTGGAAATGCATTTACTTTCTGTACCTCTATTTCGATTGTGACTCAGATTTGTATACTACATTTCCTACTTTGCATACTCAGTACATATTTCGTACTGACCCCCTTTCTTCGGGGGCTGCGTTTCATGCCCGCAGGTACATACGCACGGTTTGGTGATCCACTGTTTAGGACACCCTCTTCTTGTTGGAGTGCTCCCATTCGGAGCCATATTTTGGTATATATTCGTTCGTTGCATTATATACATTTGTTCAGGGGTACGGCGGGGCCCTATCCCGTCATATGATTCCGTTTGTCTGTTTAGAGGTCTGTGGACATGTATGTGGGTTAGGCCTATTCTGTACAGGTGTGTTTGTATATGTTGTGTTTAGGGCGATCCCATTCGCCGTGGCAGCCTTGTCGGCTTGCATTTGTGTATGTTTTGGGCCGTTGCGCCATTTGATAGCCTTGTCGGCCCGCATATGTATATATGTTATTTTGTTATTACTGTGTGGCCTTTGTTGGTATTTTGCGTGCGGGTTATTTTGGATAGTCCGTAAAACAAAGGAAACTCTGCCGAAATTTTTCTGGAAATTTTATAAATTTGAAACGCAGCCTTGTCGGCTTCTGTTATATACCTGGATGTGTTTGATATTATCTGAGGAAATGTTTGGGTGCCCATATCGGGCACTAGTCACGGCCTACGGGGCTGGGTCGTGACAGTTCGGGGATGAACAGTTGTTTAATTGGTATCTGATGTAACGACCAGCTAGGTCGTTATAGGCATTTTGATCAATTTACCCCTACTAGTTCCTTTTCGAGACTAGGAGCGAGTCTAGAAATAACTTAAGGAGCTAGAACTCTGAAATAAGGGCCTATTATATCTAATGGTACATAGTGTTTGTGCTAATACTACCTTGCATCACTTTTTATTTGAGTGCAGATTGTGTGCCAGAGACTTTGTGCAAACCTCATCTTTAGCTTGAGGCCAGTTCCTGATCAGATTCGAGGGTGAGCTTCCATCCATTCCATGCTGCCTGAAGATCTCTCTTTGTTGATGTCTATTTTCATTCCAAACATTGTTTACGTTTATAGACAGTTATCTATTCTTTAGACAGTTTATTTTTTTAGAGTCCTTCTACGATGTCTTTCGAATTTTGGGGTTGTAATAGTTAGGATTTTCGTAGTTTATTTATTTATGGAATGATTAGACAAGATTTATGATTTAATTCTAGTTTTAACGTATGATTGTTTAAAGGATTAAGTAATTAGTTAAGCAGATAGTTCGCCCACTAAGGGAATTAAGGTGGGTGCCACTCACAGCTAATTGGGTCATGACAACTTCCTTCACTAAGTTGATGACAACTTCCTTCACTAAGTTGATGACAGCTTCCTTCACTAGGTTAATCTTCTAACATTAATAACAATGAAGGTTTTCAATAGTACAAACCCTAGGTTGATAAAAGGGGAATTCTTGGGTTGAAATCATGGCAATCATAAACTAATCGCCTAGATTCTATACTAGGCAAAATAACCAATCTCAAATGCTAATCTTTTGCATTTCTATAAAAGGGTTACAAACTGATTTCTTGAAATTAGGAGTTGTACAAAGGAAAGAGTTCTAGTTAGGACTTGATTGATAAATTAGTAATGAAACCCAGAATATTAGTCCATGGAAACTTACGAGAGTCAAGTTGGAAATAAATTTTGATTCCATACTTACAAACCCGAAACTTGGCATAAATTTCTAGAATTTGACTTTTGTTCTCTTGGACCCATTGACCTTCCTAGACCCTTTGTTGCATGTCGTAGTTCGAGAATGAGAAAACAAAGACAAATGATATGTTCATGGCACCTGCTCGTCCTCGGGGTAGGTTACGACTTACTTGTGTAGAATTCGATTAGTACTTAATATATGTTCAATAGAAAGTGATGAAGAAAGCATGCCTAGGTCTCCGGACAAGAAGTTGGATAGTTCTAGGTTGGTACTGTTATAAGTGATTGTTGCGAAGTTATTTGTTATATCCCGCATTTTTGTACATTGGAACAATCCGGGTTAATTATGATAAGTTAAGGACAAAACTATTTCGAGATACAAAGTCGGAATTCTTGACCTTCGATTTTATTTTGAGATATAAGTTGTGCATGAATTTGTTGGTATGGAACAATTAGGAAAATTTGGGACCAAAATTGGAATAAATGGAACTTGCAAATCATGCAATTTGTATGCATTTGGCCGTGTGGTTTTTGGGATTGGCCCACCCATTTTGTGTTCATTTTTAATTGGAACAACACATGGTGTGGGCCAAGGTACTTGAATAAGTCTTATGCTTGCATAAAAGATGACTACTAGTTCATTATATTCATCCAACACTTAGAAAAAAAAAATAAGATCAAGAAGTGAAGAGAAAGGAGGCTCTCGGCCAGCCCTTGGAAATTTCAACTTTCATTCAAGCCCTTCTAAAATTATTTTGTTGATGCAAACCCACTATTTTGAGGTCCCTAAGTAGCGTGGAAGCATTGTTCGGGTCATCCAAACACCCGTTGTGTAGATCGCAAACCCTAGGCAAGTTAGGGAGTTGAAGAAGAAAGGTGAGATTTCATTATGTTTTATGTGTTATAAAGGTTGTATGTATGTTGTAGTATGTTAATATGGATGAAAATCATGAAAAATAGTATGTTGGAAGTGAGTGGTGTGCATGGTGTTCTAGCCGTGTGAAGTGGGTGTGTGTTGTGTTGTGTTGAAGCTATGAATTAATGTCTAGTTAGTATATTATGATCATTGTAAGGTGAAGAACGATTGAGAATCATCCTTATATGTATATGTGTAGTGTTAGTCGAAAATGGGTCATGTTATATGACAAAGAACGCCTTAATGTCGCTTAATATTTTAGTCGTCGTTGTTATGAATTCTATGTTGGAAATGAATGTCTATTGACTCACATGGATGTTGTAATTGTTGCGGACTGATTTGGAGGCTATTGTGCATTTAGTGTAATTTGTATGTTGATGAAAATAGCATTGTTAGAATGTGAATTGTGGATACAAATCATGATTTGAAAATGAGAAATGTGTAAAGTGAGGTTCTCGGGTTTGGGGGCTGAATTCGGGTAGATTGGAGCAATTTTTGGATTGTTGGAAATGTTATATGAATTGATTGGAATGTCTTTAAATATTGTTGGTATGGATTTGGATTTGTATATGAATGTGTAAGCGTTGACGTTGGCTTGAATATAAGTCGTCGAATTGAATTTATGAAAGTGGTGGAATGATGGAAAAGAGAGCTAGTAATGTTGTATTACTTTTCGGATTGATTATAAATGTTGCTAGGTTGGTTGTTGTTGTTGTTGTTGATTGATTTGGCCGAGTTAAATTCTCGGGGTGGCCAATTTACAGGGGAAATGCTGCCCAAATTTCTATAAAATTAAGGGCTAAATTGGAATTAAATGCCCAAAATGTCTATAGCTAATGTTCGACATATTATGACTTGATTGTAGACCATGGGGAGCCCGAGGCGTAGGTCGTGATTAGTTTGGGTTTGGAGTATCTTTGGAAGCGTTTGAGGTATGTAAAGCGTACCCTTCTTTCTTTTGGCATGCCCTCGACGCAAGTAAGTTATGAGCTTCGGGGGTAATCCTATTCTTAAATCTAAGCATATGGTGATTCATAATTGCTCCGTGACGTTGGCGTCTTTAATGTGGTCAAGATATGGACCGTATGTCCTTGATACGATTGAATTTGATATGTTATGTGAAAGGTTTATTTCAAAAAGGATCTTTTGTCTTGCAGATGACTAAAACTTTAAAAAGTTTGTTTTTAAAAAGAATTTTGTTCTTAAACGATTTTAAAACTCCGAATGGTCGTAACTCTCAGGTACGGTCTTGGATTGCTATGAAAGGTTCGTAGAAGCCCATGTAACGTATAATGACCATGTTTTCCATGGGCGGGCCCGGCTCGGGTCGACACCCGTCCGTGGGTCCCGCGACCTTTCTTTATGAACTTCTGACGACTTTTGAAAGAATATGATACGATTATGATTCCGATTTCAAGTACGATCAGGTTATTTATCTTTCGAGTTTGTAATAATGATTCGTATACCTATGATTCCGGTACGTGACTATGGATTCTGAAAAAAAAAAATTGGTCTGAAATGTTCCCGAGTGATATTCAGAGGAAATTTGATTTGGCTATTGTCTTGGTTTGGATATAATAGTTCGCTTTGGTTATTCTATTGGGTTTGTAATAATGATTTGTATGCCGCTATGTGATATTGCCGCTGGGTATTTGGCCGCGGTATGTTATGTTATGTCATGTTATATTCTGTGATATTGCCGCTGGGTATTTGGCCGCGGTATGTTCTGTGATATTGCCGCTGGGTATTTGGCCGCGGTATGTTCTGTGATATTGCCGCTGGGTATTTGGCCGCGGTATGTTATGTGATGTGATTTGTTTGGATTTTGACCGCGGTATGTGGTGCGATACTTAGTCCTATGCATAATTTGTTTTCTTGAGAAAAATATTATAATAAGTAAACATGTTGGTATTTTTGGATATGTACTTACTTTCTGTACTTTCGCTTCGATTATGACTCAGATTTGATTAATATATATTTCTGCTTTGCATACTCAGTACATATTCCGTACTGACCCCCTTTCTTCGGGGGCTGCGTTTCATGCCCGCAGGTACAGACGTCCAGTTCGACGATCCGCCGGTCTAGGACACCCATTCTGCAGTTGGAGTGCTCCCTTTATTTCGGAGCCCACATCTTGGTATATACTCGTCCGTTGTATATGTATGAGTTTGTTCAGGGGTACGGCGGGGCCCTGTCCCGTTATATGATTATGTCCTTACGTTTGGGGTACGTGGATATATACGTGTGGGTTGTGCCCAGTCTGTTCGGTTAGACTTGTATGATATGTGTTTTGGGCGATTCTGTTCGCCATGGCAGCCTTGTCGGCTTGCATATATATAAATGTCGATCTGTTGGCCCTGTGTGGCCTTTGTTGGTATTTTCTGCGTGCAGGGTTATTTTGGATAGTCAGAAAAACAAAGAAAACTCTGCCGAAATTTTTCTGGAAATAATATAAGTTGAAACATAGCCTTACCGGCTTCTGATATATCTGCGTTTGTGTCTGCAATAGTTTGACACTATATGTGATATTTGTATACGTGTAGATCATTTAATATGATTCCGTTGAATATGTGTGTTCGGGTGCCCAGTTCGGGCGCTAGTCGCGGCCTACGGGGTTGGGTCGTGACAGAAGTGGTATCAGAGCGGTTCGTCCTCGGAATGTCCACAGACCGTGTCTAGTAGAGTCTTGTTTATCGGTGTGTTGTGCACCACATCTATAAACAGGAGGCTACAGGACATTTAGGGTGTTATCTTTCCTTCTGATCTTAGATCGTGCGATAGAGCTGTGTTATCAGGATGACCCTTCTCTGACGAAGTGTTATGATTTCAGCGATGCCTCCGAGGAAGGCCACAGCTGCCCAGAAGGGCAAGTCTACAGCAGCAGCTGAGACCAGCCGGGCCCGGATAGCTACTAGGGCTCGTGCTCAGTTTGAGCCAGAGATGGTGCCTCCGACGGCTAGTTCTGCTACGCCGCCAGTATCGGAGGGATTTGGAGCAGCCACAGTACAACGGCAGAGGCGGCTCCACCGCCGGTTCCCGCGGCACCGGTACACACCTCCGGCTCCGGCTCCCCGGCCCGGGGGCGGATGATGGGACCTACGAGAGGCGATGCGGTTGTTGACTCGGTTAGTAGCGGGCGGCGGTCCCCAGACAGGGAGCAGGGGAGGATCGTGCAGACAGGCGCGACAGCCACAGGGCCCGTGATTTTCTACTTTGTGGGCCACCAGAGTTCTTCGGGTCAAAGCCCGCAGAGGACCCTCATGAGTTCATCCGGCAGATGCAGCGCACACTGCGATTGATTAGTGCTTCCGAGACAGAGTCGGTTGAGATGGCATCCTATCGGTGGCACGATATAGCGGCTAACTGGTACGAGTCCTGGATGTTGTCCAGAGGTGAGGGTGCCCCTCCAGCCATATGGAGCTAGTTTACGGGAGGCCTTCTGGCCCATTTTCTACCTCCGGAGATTAGGCGGGCCGGGGTAGGAGCGATTCTGTTGTTGAAGCGAGAGGGGGAGGAGTGTCGGGGAGTACGATGCGGAGTTTGATTCGTTGGCCGGATATGCGCCGCTTATGTTGCGATGACCCGACCGGATGCACCGGTATGTGATAGGGGCTGGATGATTACTTGATTGATAGCTGTACGGTGATGGAGGCCCAGACAGGGATGGATATCGCCCGTATACAGGCCCACGCCCAGGGTATGGAGGACCGACACCGGGGGCGTCAGCCCGACAGGGATTATGACCGGGGCCAGCCCAAGAGGGCCAGATCCGCGGCATATTGCGGGGAGTCTCGAGGCGGCGGCCTCGGCGGCGGCGGAGCGAATACCCTCCCCGGCCGGCGCGGACTACACCCCCACGGTTTAGCGGTTGGAGCCGGATGGTGCGGGGTACTTAGAGCGCGGGCGAGTTCCAAGGCTCGGGCTCACAGATGGACGGAGATTCCAGCCAGTGGAGGCAACCCCTACCCCGATGTCCTCGGCTGTAGGGGACGCCACTCGGGGAGTGTTATCGTGCCACGGGTGCTTGCTTTGTGGCAAGCGGGGCCACTATATGAGAGATTGTCCACTCGGGGGCGGTGCGGGGAGCGGCTCGGCCCCGGATCGGTTCCGGTTCGTCTTCCCCGCCGTATCTATGCGCCCGATGGGGCGGGGCGCGCCGACTCCGGCAGGCCGTAGCCGAGGCCGTGGCGGAGCCCCCAGTTCTGGCGGTCCATCGAACCGCCTATATGCGTTGACCCGTGGACAGGATCAGGAGGCGCTACCAGATGCGGGTACAGGTAATTTGGACTCTTCAATTGGTTATGTGTATTGATGTATGAAATGTTTGTGATTGTTGTAAAAGCAACTTCCCCAATTGTTTGTATGACCCGTAAGGTTAATTTAACATTCGAGGACGAATGTTCTAAAGGAGGGAAGGATATTATATCCCGCATTTTTGTACATTGGAACAATCCGGGTTAATTATGATAAGTTAAGGACAAAACTATTTCGGGATACAAAGTCGGAATTCTTGACCTTCGATTTTATTTTGAGATATAAGTTGTGCATGAATTTGTTGGTATGGAACAATTAGGAAAATTTGAGACCAAAATTGGAATAAATGGAACTTGCAAATCATGCAATTTGTATGCATTTGGCCGTGTGGTTTTTAGGATCGGCCCACCCATTTTGTGTTCATTTTTAATTGGAACAACACATGGTGTGGGCCAAGGTACTTGAATAAGTCTTATACTTGCATAAAAGATGACTACTAGTTCATTATATTCATCCAACACTTAGAAAAAAAATAAGATCAAGAAGTGAAGAGAAGGGAGGCTCTCGGCCAGCCCTTGGAAATTTCAACTTTCATTCAAGCCCTTCTAAAATTATTTTGTTGATGCAAACCCACTATTTTGAGGTCCCTAAGTAGCGTGGAAGCATTGTTCGGGTCATCCAAACACCCGTTGTGTAGATCGCAAACCCTAGGCAAGTTGGGGAGTTGAAGAAGAAAGGTGAGATTTCATTATGTTTTATGTGTTATAAAGGTTGTATGTATGTTGTAGTATGTTAATATGGATGAAAATCATGAAAAATAGTATGTTGGAAGTGAGTGGTGTGCATGGTGTTCTAGCCGTGTGAAGTGGGCGTGTGTTGTGTTGTGTTAAAGCTATGAATTAATGTCTAGTTAGTATATTATGATCATTGTAAGGTGAAGAACAATTGAGAATCATCCTTATATGTATATGTGTAGTGTTGGTCAAAAATGGGTCATGTTATATGACAAAGAACGCCTTAATGTCGCTTAATGTTTTAGTCGTCGTTGTTATGAATTCTATGTTGGAAATGAATGTCTATTGACTCAAATGGATGTTGTAATTGTTGCGGACTGATTTGGAGGCTATTGTGCATTTAGTGTAATTTGTATGTTGATGAAAATAGCATTGTTAGAATGTGAATTGTGGATACAAATCATGATTTGAAAATGAGAAATGTGTAAAGTGAGGTTCTCGGGTTTGGGGCTGAATTCGGGTAGATTGGAGCAATTTTTGGATTGTTGGAAATGTTATATGAATTTATTGGAATGTCTTTAAATTTTTGGTATGGATTTGGATTAGTATATGAATGTATAAGCGTTGACGTTGGCTTGAATATAAGTCGTCGAATTGAATTTATGAAAGTGGTGGAATGATGGAAAAAAGAGCTAGTAATGTTGTATTACTTTTCGGATTGATTATAAATGTTGCTAGGTTGGTTGTTGTTGTTGTTGTTGATTGATTTGGCCGAGTTAAATTCTCGGGGTGGCCTATTTACAGGGGAAATGCTGCCCAAATTTCTGTAGAATTAAGGGCTAAATTGGAATTAAATGCCCAAAATGTCTATAGCTAATGTTCGACATATTATGACTTGATTGTAGACCATGGGGAGCCCGAGGCGTAGGTCGTGATTAGCTTGGGTTTGGAGTAGCTTTGGAAGCGTTTGAGGTATGTAAAGCGTACCCTTCTTTCTTTTGGCATGCCCTCGACGCAAGTAAGTTATGAGCTTCGGGGGTAATCCTATTCTTAAATCCGAGCATGTGGTGATTCATAATTGCTCCGTGACGTTGGCGTCTTTAATGTGGTCAAGATATGGACCGTATGTCCTTGATACGATTGAATTTGATATGCTATGTGAAAGGTTTATTTCAAAAAAGGATCTTGTGTCTTGTAGATGACTAAAACTTTAAAAAGTTTGTTTTTAAAAAGAATTTTGTTCTTAAACGATTTTAAAACTCCGAATGGTCGTAACTCTCAGGTACGGTCTCGGATTGCTATGAAAGGTTCGTAGAAGCCCCTGTAACGTATAATGACCATGTTTTCCATGGGCGGGCCCGGCTCGGGTCGACACCCGTCCGTGGGTCCCGCGACCTTTCTTTATGAACTTCTGACGACTTTTGAAAAAAAAAGATACGATTATGATTCCAATTTCAAGTACGATCAGGTTATTTATCTTTTGAGTTTGTAATAATGATTCGTATACCTATGATTCCGGTACGTGACTATGGATTCTGAAAAAAAAATTGGTCCGAAATGTTCCCGAGTGATATTCAGAGGAAATTTGATTTGGCTATTGTCTTGGTTTGGATATAATAGTTTTTGGTTATTCTATTGGGTTTGTAATAATGATTTGTATGCCGCTATGTGATATTTTGGCTGGGTATTTGGCCGCGGTATGTTATGTTATGTCATGTTATGTTCTGTGATATTGCCGCTGGGTATTTGGCCGCGGTATGTTCTGTGATATTGCCGCTGGGTATTTGGCCGCGGTATGTTATGTGATGTGATACTGCCGCTGGATTTTGACCGCGGTATGTGGTGCGATACTGAGTCCTATGCATAATTTGTTTTCTTGAGAAAAATATTATAATAAGTAAACATGTTGGTATTTTTGGATATGTACTTACTTTCTGTACTTTCGCTTCGATTATGACTCAGATTTGATTATTGTATATTTCTGCTTTGCATACTCAGTACATATTCCGTACTGACCCCATTTCTTCGGGGGGCTGCGTTTCATGCCCGCAGGTACAGACGTCCGGTTCGACGATCCGCCGGTCTAGGACACCCATTACCGGTTGGAGTGCTCCCTTTATTTCGGAGCCCACATCTTGGTATATACTCGTCCGTTGTATATGTATGAGTTTGTTCAGGGGTACGGCGGGGCCCTGTCCCGTCATATGATTCTGTCCTTCTGTTTAGAGGTCTGTGGATATATACGTGTGGGTTGTGCCCAGTCTGTTCGGTTAGACTTGTATGATATGTGTTTTGGGCGATTCTGTTCGCCATGGCAGCCTTGTCGGCTTGCATATATATAAATGTCGATCTGTTGGCCCTGTGTGGCCTTTGTTGGTATTTTCTGCGTGCAGGGTTATTTTGGATAGTCAGAAAAACAAAGAAAACTCTGCCGAAATTTTTCTGGAAATAATATAAGTTGAAACATAGCCTTACCGGCTTCTGATATATCTGCGTTTGTGTCTGCAATAGTTTGACACTATATGTGATATTTGTATACGTGTAGATCATTTAATATGATTCCGTTGAATATGTGTGTTCGGGTGCCCAGTTCGGGCGCTAGTCGCGGCCTACGGGGTTGGGTCCTGACATTATTCCTATTGGCTGCCTTGTTAGACTTGACTGTTGGTGTCTATATGACTTGGCTGAGTCCCTTTGGTTGACTATGTACTATTATGGAACCTTGTTTATCTTTTGGTTAGACTTCGGTTAGCTAATCATATGTAGAGTTAGTGATTCTTAAATGAAGCATGTAAACCTTTGGGTATGATGTTTGGGTTGGAGTACTTAGGTTAGTATTGTTGTTGACAATGGCTTGTCGCCTTATTGGGTTCTATTGAGTTGTTGCCTTATTGTGACTTGTTGGCTTGTTGCCTTGTGTTTGATTCTAGAATTGATGCTTAGAGTTGCCTTACGATTTGGAGAGTGTATTTATCATTGTTGAGATCCTTGGAAAGGGAAGTAAGTTATGATATAGATATTGTGATTGAGATATGTGTCCATGTGTGGCACAATTGACTCTTATATTCTTGTGTTGACATTGTTATCATGCATACACTCATTTGTACATATAGGTGGGATCGGGTTGCGCGTCGCAACACTCACTTGGATCGGGTTACACATACCGCAACACTGACTAGGATTGGGTTGCAGATTTCGCAACACCGACTATTGGATCGGGCTGTGCGCCACAGTAGGTACATGGACTTAGCGGTCCCCCATGGGTCATAACTGTCGAGGTGGCGAGATATTCCGCCCGAAGCGTGTGTCTATCACTGCATTGCATATGCATTCATAATCAGATTTCATATTTACTTACTGTTAGATTGTGTTAGGATACTCTCTATTTGTTGTATTGTGTTGGTAGTTGTGATTTAGGGGATACACTTACTAAATTTCTATTCAGTAACGTGAGTCGGTCGGATGGGGTTAGTATTGAGAAATTTGTGAAAGGAAACGAAATCCTAGATCGCGTCAAGTACGAGGGTGTTTAGTTGTGAGCTCGTTTATCATTGTGGGTGAGAGTTAGAAGTCTCAGGTGATGTTAGTGGAATTGTAGATGACTACTGAATCTGTCTTCTATTTGGGTCTGGCTTGGTTATTTTTGTTACGCTTGTTGGCAGTAATCGTGGAGTCTCTTTTTGGAAGCGTAAGTGGGAGTGAGCTAGTGATGGTATTGGTTGAGTTGAATTGATTCAATTGGTAGAAATCTCCCCATTATAAACTGTTGCTTGACTAAATATTTTGCCTACTATGATTATTAGTTATGATACTTACCAGTACAAGTCATGTACTGATGCTACTCTTGTTACACCCTTTTGGGGTGTAGATTGTTTCAGGTAGAGTTCGTGGTTAGTAGCTTCTGAGGACGTGCCGGGGCTATCTGGAAGACTCTTTTATTCTCATCCTAAATAGGGTTGTCTTTCCTTATTTGTCTTATTGTATTTGTATCTTAGAAGCTCTTGTACTTGTCTAGATCAGATCTTTGGGAAATGGTTGTAGTCAAACTTTTGTGTTCCGCTCTATTTTATTGTAATGGAAAATTGATTCTTTTGTTGTGTTGTTCAATGTGGAGTTTTAAATGTATAACTTTTGGAAAGAGTTCGCCTACTAGGTTGGAATAGGTAGTGCCCGCACGACCTCTATTTTGGGTCATGAGAAGTTGGTATCAGAGCATAGGCTACCGGTCTCATAGGTATAAGATCAATCTCTAGTAAAGTCTCATGGAATGGTACGTAAACATCCGTACCCATCCACGAGAGGCTATGGGACATTTAGGAAATTTCCCTTCTTTCTTTCTTATCTTGCCATCTTGGTAAGCTGAATCCGTTAGATGCGCCCAATTGGTATCTTGACCTGTTTCGTGTGTGAAAGGTGTTTTGGGAAGTTCCTAACATTGCACAAGTATGGAGACTATCAGAAAATGCCCTTTGGTTTAGTGTTATCGCTACAACGACGATCGTTCCACGCCAGCAGTTCCGTGCCTGCGAATGGAGTACTGCTATGGCGCAAATCGTCTGCCCAAAATACCTCGTGATGGCAGATCTCTGTCCGCCATAACGGATGTCAGACCTCTACAACAGACTTCTTGTTTGTTTCCTCAGTTGCCGTAGTGGATAACTCTTCGTGATAGCGCAGCCGCCACAGAGGAACCATAGCCGCTACAGCAAAGTCTATGATTTCTCAGAACCTCGCTATAGTGTGGCAAGTTCATGACACAGCATTTCCGCTATAGGAAACAGCCCCAGTAAACCGGTGAGCAACTGCCTCAAAATCCCAACTTGTCCAAACTCAGAAAACAATTCAAACAACCAGTATTTCAACACAACCATCACATAAAAACCAAGCCCAACGAGGGCAGAATGTCATCAGGTGTCCAAACACCAAACAAAATACGGAAATACAGAAAAAGAAACAAATTTGTCCAAACATTCAACAACTAAAAACCAAAATAAAGCATTGTCTTAAAATGAAAGGCCCTACAAGGGCAAACCCATAGAAAAAAAAGGAAGGACCCCTAACCCTGTCTCTTGCTTGTCACCTCGTCATCTGAACCACTGGCTTCACCACCTTTGGTGCCATCCTCTGTCTCTCTTAGGAAGGAGTAGTGCTCAGAATCATTTTTGTCCTCAACCGAGCGCCTCATACTTGGGTACATCGACTGGTACAGGCCCTTGATGCTCCTCCACACCCTGAGAAGCACCTTGCCCCGGGATCTGCTCCTCTGTTTCTCTTTCTCTAGTCCCGTTTGGAGCTTGTGAAAACGCTCCCATGGTACTTGGCCATAGAAATGTACACGGCCTCAAGGATGTCCACCTTGCTCTTCATCTCCCCCTGTGTCTTCATGTACTCATCCATCTCCTCCCGAGTGCAATAACTAGTTGCGATGGCCGACGGAACCGTCTTGGTGGGAGGCATAGAAATCCCAGCAATCATCTTTTTCATATCCTCCATCTGTGAGCCTAGAAACTCGAATGGCCCCTGAACTGGTGACACTCTAGCTCCTTCTCCTTGGACCAAGGAACTATGACCTTTGACCTTCAGCAGGTGGAACTCGATGTCTGTGTCGACCCACATATCATCAAAGTTCTGGAGGATACCGACCTTCTCCCATAAGGCAGTGATAAGCGAAGGAAACATCAAGCTCGGCCCAGCCTTGCGCACAAACTCCCTCCACTCCTGAATAATGTGGTAACCCACGTTTACCGGCACGTCATCTAAGATGCAAGCTATCATAAGGGCCCGGGACATAGATGACATTACAGGTGTTGCTCGAGGGGCTCACCCGACGAGTGATTATGTTCAACCACCTCCAAGCCTCGACTGTGAAATAGTAGTGCTTGATTCCGGACCTCTTGTTGGTCCAATCCACGGACCCCTGTCTTCCTCAGCCACGAGCTTCGAGAGCAACCACTCTTCATTGCCTTCATAGTCCTTTGCCTCCATCTCGCTTACCGGATTGTCATCCAAGCCATAATGAGCATTGATTGCTTCGTGCCCAATTTTCACCGCAATCCCTCGAATCGTAATTTTAGGATCGAGAGAGGACCAGTCCACTATTTTTAGTAAGGCATAAAACTCCCTTACCCAATGCTCGTTTGCCTTACTGGGATCCTCCACGAGCCGGCCCCACTTAATTGTGTGCAATCAGTTATAAAAATTCGGAGCACGTTCTTCCATTTTATCCATATCAATGCCCCTCTCTGGCAACAAAACCTTCGGCATATATTTCAAGTAACGCCTGTGACTTGTGGGGACTTGGAAGCAAACACTATCCGGGATGACTACGTTTTGAGACATGTTCTCTGAATGAGAGTACCTACAACAAAAAATGAAGACATTAACAACAATTACGCCTAGACCTGTAAATTAAATGATGTTTTATGAACCAAGAATCGTAGCAAAAATGACCCTGCATGCCAAAAATCAGTAGGTTCTGTTCTGAAATTTCTGTGCAGCCTTCGCTACTGCGGTCAGAAGCACCGCTGCAGTGGCAGAACCTATCAGCCAGGACGAACAAGGCCCGCCATAGCAAGCCTTGAGACGCTGTAGTGGACGATTCCCCCACGTCTATGAAGGAATCCCTTTCTCCTCTATTCCACACCAGCGCACCATGGAGCGCTATGGCAGAGTCACGCCAGCGGTCCTTCTACCGCTGTAGCGGACTCGTCATCCCCAATAGGCAACTCAACTTTTTTGAAAACTTTCCCCAAAATTTTTGGATCAAAACTAGGTTTTACTCTTAAATCGATTGATTATTATAGCATGCAAGACTTCTAAGCTTTATAAAGAGTGATTTCTAGCAACAAATAGCCCCAAACCCTTTCGAAATATCAAACTCCAAAAATCAAGAAAAATCCATCCTTTACTTCCATGTTAATCACCCTAAACCAGTCAAATCTCTAGCAACACGCAATGACGAAACTATTTCGATGCTAAACAAGTTATGAATTTCAGATTCTACCCTTCCCCTAACCGGATGGTTCAACACCCAAAAATTCAAATTTTTACTCAAAAAACTCGCAAGATTGAAGCATATTCGACGCAGATTAATAGTTTAAAACTTATTATATCATGATTATAAACGATTACTATCACGACCAATTTTAAGATCGCGCGGGTACCTATCATTCCCACCTCGGTAGGTGAACCCTCAAACACAACTAAAACACATTTCCAAAATTAAGACAGGATTCATTCTTCGATATTAAGTCATAAACATAATCAAAGTGGAAATAACTCTTTTTATAAATAAGCAGAATTAAATACAAAAGTGGTCTATACATAACAACCTTTCCAAAACCTGGTCTAGACTAGTACAAGAGCGACTAAGTTTTTAAGGTACAACATTCAAAAATAGATAAATAGAACTCAACCTCCATCTAGGGATGAAGATGATGGATATCTTCAAGATAAGCACAGCGCATCTTTCGAAAACTCCTGAATCAAGATATCAACTTATAAGACTCTACACCCCGAATGGGATGTAGCAAGTGTAGTATCAGTACAACACTAGTACTGGTAAGCATCATAGGCCGACAATGGTTAGAATAACATAACGACAGTTAGATATCACAAATAAACATGGTAAATAGGTTCTAAGTCAACTCTATATATATCAAAAACAAGTCTCATCCTAACTCAATTAGATCCACAATTTAAACAAGTCGCTCAAAGTTATTTAGTTTCCCTAACACCTACCGTTTATGTGTCTTCCCACATTCAACGAGTGTGCCACAAGGATGGCCTTTCCCAATCGCCACATCATTTTCTATGCCTTCAAGGATGCTTATATACTCACTACTCACAAGCCAACATAATATTCAATAGGTTTGGGGTAAAATAGAATAACAAATCTTCTTACAATTCAAATACTCGAACACAGTCACGCCCACTAGGTCATTCCCGCATATCATGGTCAATGTAGTAAAACACTTAATCAATCCCAAATCACAGCCTATGGCTATAGCAACTAAACCCAATCTTGCTAATTCTCAGAGAATACAATCACAATCCATAACATAATCAGGCATGAGAGATAATAAGATGCAATGCAAGATGTATATGATATGAATGCAATGCATATGCAATGATACACACACTTTTCGGGAAGAATATCTCGTCGCCTCGACAGTCATGACCCATGGGGAACCGCTAAGTCCATGTACCTGCTGCGGAACTCACAGCCCGATCCAATAGTCAGTGTTGTGGAATGTGCAACCCAATCCCACTCAGTGTTGCGGTACGTGAAATATGATCCAAGTAAGTGTTGCAGCGTGCAACCCGATCCCAATATACATATGAATGAGTGGATGCATGATAACAATGTCAACAATATTATAACAAACAATGGTGCCACACTTGGACACAAATCTCACTCACAATAACAATAATAATAAACCTTACTTCCTTCCCAACAACCTCATTCATGACAATATGTTTTCTGACACAGATGTAATGCTTAAGCAGCAACCCTCTAGAATCAATCAAGTGGCCACGTGCCAACAACTCACAGTAAGCAACAACACAATTGGCATAAAATAGCAAGCCATAATAATACGATAACAATCTAAGTCCTCCATCTCAACTTCATACCTGAAGTTTAATCATGAAACTCCGACAGTACTATCTCTACATATGTCTTACGAGCCCGAATGTCACCCAAAAGGTAACACATCATTTTTACCGTAATAACAAGTAATTGCAAGATACAATTTGATACAACAATACCAACCTAATATATCCAAACCGACATCCATGTCTGAGGACCTAGGCATGCATTCTCCGTTTCATCTAATGTACATATATGGAACTCTAACCGAAGTCTACAAAAAAGGAAAAGTTGTAACCTACCTCGAGGCCAAACATGTGCCATGAACATCCCGCTGATCTTCAACCTTGCAATTCTAAACTGTGACTCGCAACGGAGGGCCTTGGAATGTCAAGAAAACATGAAAGAACAAGAGTTAATAATCTAGGAATTTCATTCAAATTTTGGACTTGCACACGAAAGATTGAAATTTATTCTTAACAAGATTTTCTAGGTTTTCATGAGTTATTTTATTTCTAACTAAGTCACCTAAGTCATAAAATTTATTCTTCCCTTCATAAAATTCCAATTTCGAGAATAAAGTCGAAACCCATTTACAAAATAGAGGAAAAACTCAGAAGTTAAAGGTGGGTTAATCCTTCTAATTTAAGAAATTAAAGGATCTCCCAAGAATTTCTAAATTTTAAGCTTATAGAATCCATTTTATCATCTTAGACTTGAAAAGTAAAGAACCTCCATTTTTATTGGCTTGGGAGATGAACTCTTAGTGAAATAGAACATTAAAATGGAAGAGAGATGGAGTAAATGAGATATAGAGGTTACCTTTTCCATAAAACAATGAGATTTGCTCTCCAAATGTCCCAGGTGGCATGTAACGACCCTTCCAATCGTTATGAAAAATCTAGGATCACCCTAGCAAATAGAACCCTTCCACGGGTAGAACAAGCTAATAGAAACTCAAATATAAAAGTCTAAGAACTGAAAACTTGGCTTGTTTGTGATTAATTTTTGGTTGTGTTGAGTCCATTTTGGGGAGGGGGTGACGTAGGCATTAGACCTCCATTGGGGATTCTGAGGCCACTAGTGAGTCCGTATGATGTTTTTACATTAACGTGCATGTTTTGTTTGTATTTGTGAGGCCTTGGATGAAGTGTTGTGTGGTACAGTGAAAAAAATTGGTAGAATTAGCGAGCCCACTAGTTCAGTGGCGCCGCTGCAGTGGGGCCGCTGTGGCGGCGTAGTCCTCGCCGCCGCTGACATATGAGAAATGGGAGTGTCCGCTATAGCGGACACAGGACCGCTATAACGCTTGCTCTATGGCAGGTGCGTGCTCGCCACAGCAAAAGTGAATGAAAGTTGGTGTCCGCTACAGCGGGCCCTAGCAAGACCACTGCAGCTGATAGAATGACTGCCACAGCGGTCGACAGGGACAGTAAGCCATGTTTTAAAATACTTAGTCCGAATTCTTTATTAATAAAACTCCAACACAGTTTCCAAGGAGCACCTAAGGCGAAATTCTAAGGCTAGGGCAAGAATATTCGTGAGAGGAAAGTCTCAACCCTTCATTACGCATTTCTCAACCCTTCATTACGCATTCATCTCTAAGATTATCATCATTCTAATGGGTCTACAAAGGTGAATTGAAACTAGTAACCCTAGAACTTAATAGACCCTTGATAGTCGGTGGATAATGAATATTATTGTGTGATTATCATCTAAAGGCTTCGGTTATACCTTTCTAATAAAAAATTGAACTGTTGGAGACATGAACTAAGTGAATTCAGACTTAGGGTTTTGATAAAGATGGTAGCTTGACCATAGAAATTTCTTGTAAGAGATAACTTGAAGGAATAACCTTATGAATTGCTAGTTTATGGTTACTAAGGTCAATGTTAGTGTCACGACCCAACCAGAGGGCCATGACGGGCACCCGGAGCTAACACACCGAGCACCTCTGAACATACATCTCATAAACATTCTTGGGTGGACCATAAAGATAGCTCATGGATATCATAATCTGTAAGGAAATATATCACAACATAAAGACACATCTCTATATAATCTTCAACAATTATGTCCATCATTATCAGCCGACAAGGCTACTAAGATGTTATACAACGATATGAACTGGTAGGGTTAGGAAAAGTCTAACTGTACACCCATGTCTAAAAGCCTCTACATAGAATAAAAGTGACCGTAAAGACCAATACTAATAGACTGCAGCTCCAAAGTAAGTGGAGTGCTCCTGAGAATCCGCTGATAAAGCACCTACGAATTTGATTCCGTCTACCTGCGGGCATGAACACAGCATCCACAAGAACGGACGTCAGTACGAATAGTGTACTGAGTATGTAAGGCATGAATAATAACATAAACAAGAATAAAGAAGCATGAGATAAAGAGATAACATGTATATCTGATTTCCTCTTAAGACGGATACCATGCATGCTAACTTTAACTTTTAAAACCAAAATTATAAATAAATAAATATATATATATCCAAGTAAACTGCCCGACTATATAGGTACGGTGTTATCTTTGCCCGGCCTTATAGGCACGGTGTTATCATCATTACCCCGCGTCCATGCCTCTCATGTCCGGGGCGTAAGCTGCCCACTGCAGTGGTGTGTCTGCCTAGCCGCCTATAGAACAGCGCAATGTTATACTACCCGTCCATGTAGGCACGGTGTTATTAAAATACATACATATTTCCAAAGCATGCATGAGAGCCCAATTAAAAGCTACAACTCTATCGGAGTGACGTAAGGTCGGTAACCTTCGATTTATATTATAGAACAATCATCATCGCTATATCTCACCTTGAAGGAACAATTATTATAAGGTGAGATCAACAACAATGAATAAAATCGTGAAAATCATGAAATAACCTCAATAATCTCATAATAGCATTAAAATCATAAGCTTTGGAATTTGTAGAATTAAAATCATCATCTTTAGTATCATAAGAAGCTTTTAAGAATCATGAACTTCTAACTTTTGGAAGTAAGAATGTTATGGAAACATATATGGAATCATAACATAGGAATCATGTCTTTCGAAATAAAGGGACTAGCCTTAACATACCTTTTTGGTCTCCTTAACTACTTAACGCTTATCCTCCTAAGCTCATAATCTACATTTAAGAGAATTCATATTATTGTTAGGCTTATCGTTATGTGCTTTATCTTAAGCTTTCAAATTAATTCCATTTAAAATCTGCCGAAATTCGGGCAGCATCTCCCTTGTTTATATTACATCCCAAAGACCACTAAGGGTCATCAAACAGCCCAACAACAACAACAACAACAATCAACAATAGCAACAACTACAATATAATCCAATATAACCTTCTTTGATTACTTTAAGAATCATATCGAGCGGCAAGCTCGTTTAACGAATAACAAACGTCATTCCAACCCAACTCTCCTTTCATAATTCAGTCCACACCCTTTATAACAATATGCATATATTTACCATATCATATTTAGCTCAAAATATCCTTAAATGTATTCTAAAACAATCCATACTCCTACGCCTCATCCTTTACCTTCTATTCGTAGATTTCATATATTTTCTTCTCCATTTTTCCAACTAACACATGAATAATCCCAATAACCGTATGGACAATATATTGAATTTATAATCCACCATTTACAACCACTATAAGTCATATTTAAACATTCAAAAAAGCCCCTACAAAACAGTGGCTTAACTTAACTTATTTTGATGTAGTCTTGCGGTATTTGGCCTCCAACAACTTTAACAACATTGAATTAAGCTAACACACAACTAAAACGGTGTTATACGCACCTTAAGCAGTGCATACCACCCAAGAACCACGACTGAATCAGTTCAACTTCACCCTCAATCATGATACAATACCATAGGCTTGCTACTCTTGTAGTTTCTAACTTTCTTGATGGAAGATTTGGTTGTTTCCACTTGTTTTGGGCAAAAATTTTGTGGGTTGAAGTTGAGGAAACATTCTAGAGGGTTGCGGAACGTTTTAGATGTGTTGGATGAAAAAAATAAAGGTAAAACCCCTTTTCTAGAGCTCTAGAGTCGGTTTGGACTGACCTAGAGTCTTTGGTTACTGTAGCAGCCCGGTTACTATAGCACGCGTTTCTGCTCTGTCATCCTAAATTTTAACGTCCATAATTCTCTATTCCAATGTTTTATGGATGAGCGATTTATTGCGTTGGAAACTACACTTGACAAATTTCATTTTAGGCTTTTGAAACGCCTTAAAACTCCTGATATACCCGCAGGTATACCCCTCCAAAGTTGACCCAAAATTTTGTCCAGAATTCTACCAACTTTTTTTTTTCAAATTTTCGACAAACTTATTTTCTTCGATTTTCTTGGTCCCGGAATCTTCCGAAACTCTCCATACATGATATTTATCATTAATCATGCTTGATAATAGTCATGTCCTTTGGTTCCAAGGTTGTCCTTCCCAATTACGACTTACAAGATCGTAATTCATCCTTTACTTCATTGTTACGTACTTCCCATGGCTTGTTCCTTTTAAAACTTCATAGGACGTCTTCGATACTCCATTAATACGGTGAAGTACGTGGCGTGCTCATGCTCTGAAAGTGTGAGGTGTAACATCCTTCCCCCCTTAGAAACATTCGTTCTCGAATATTGTAACTTGCGAGCTTACGATGCTTTCAGTAGTTTCTTGAAATGGTTGTCGTCCTTTAGTTCTTGATCTCTATGCTCTTATACTATGGGATCATTAGTCTTCTTTCATATTCTTCCAATTCTTTGTCGAACTCATTCATTAGTTCCATATCCTCTTGTTCTTACGTATGTACCCAGTGGTCAACTGATATCTAGCTACCTTCCTGGGACCTGTTGCCATTAAGATGTTCTTAACTCATAATGGCTACAACTCTCTGTCGGTCTGTGAGCACTCTTAATTGTTGTACTCTTTTGCCTTGCTCCTTATTTCCCTACTAGTAGAAAAATTCTCTTTTTCAGATATGGCACCTTTCCTTGCTTTCTTCTTTGGTGCTACTTTAGATTATCTTTTTTGTGCTCGTCGACCTTGCAGCATTCTATGGTTCTATGTCATACACTCTCACAATTGATATAATCGACGACTTGGAATTTCACAACTTACGAGGTACTTCCCAATCTCAGGCAGTACTGCTGTCTTGCTATCCGTAGGCACACTATCTTCCTTTCCTTTGAAGACTATTGAACTTTCCTGTAAATATTCCACCTTTAAAGATTTCATCTCTTCTAGTGCTACAAGTTTTTTTTAGTAATCCCGATTGTCTCTTATACTTATCCCTGGTCACATGTGGCCTTTCTCACTCCTTCTGTTATCCTTTGGAGTTCTTTACTGCATGTCTAAATGTACCTAAAATTTCTTTGGCGCGAGTGATTCGAGCCATAGTCCTGAATACAAAGTGTCGCATTAGCGAAACTTATTCTCCTTGATTCGCTAAACCTTCACCATCTTGTCAAGCATCCTTTCTCATATTTGTCTCATAATATACTTGCATTTGGTCCATTCTAAATTTTCTTTAGCGCATTCTTGATATATTGGTTCACCTCGAAATTTGGCTCCTTCAAGCCAGTACATTTCCCTCTTTTGAGCTTGGGAATATTGTAGCCCATCTTAGAACTGAATTTGTTCTTCCCCCCTTTTAAAGGATGTTCTCATATACCCGTAACCCTTGAGTATTAACCGTTTTTAATAGTCATCTGGCCGATCTTAGCGATCCTTCAACTCCTTTATTCCTTATAATGCCGGAGTTCTTTTCATCGCATGGTTTAACTTATTTTCCTTTCTGCTAGTTGAGGTCTTGTATCAAATCAAAATGCTCATACATATCAGATCTAATTCAGATGCCTTCTTTATTGTCTTTTCACTTCTACCTTTCATGGCTAGTAGTTCCCTGGGCTAATGAATTAATGGGGACATCGGAATTCATTAGGCCCCTTATGGAGTGTCCGACTATACCACATTCCTTTAGCCCTAGTCTTTCTCCACGACAATCTTTTTAATATCCTTGAAATTCTCCTTGCTCTGGGTTCCAAATTCCTATTTATGTCTGTACTATACCAATAAAAGTTGATATTCCACACCATCCATTCCCACGACTCGTCCTTTCATTAGCTTAGCTCATTTTGTCCCGTAATTCTTCTTAAATACTTGTTTGCATCACAGCTATGCATCATAGTCCTTCTAGTGTTCTGTTGGTTCTTGTTCTTATCATGAAATCCTCATAAAGTACACCCTTTCCTTTCTTCTTTCGTTGAGTCTTGATCTTCCTTTATGATACTACAACTTGTGCACACACACACACACACACACACACACACACACACACACACACACACATATATATATATATATATAGATATATATCTCGTATTTTCTCAGTTTTCTTCATGATCGCATCTTTGCATCTTTCACACAACCATTGTCTTATAATTTCAATTTGTTTTTCCTTAGGCAAACTGCGATTCACTAACCTTCTCCTCGTTGTCGACGGTGCATAATTCCCTTTAACCATTTCATTGACACCTCCTCCTTCCTTTAGTCCTCATAGTTTCTTTCGTTTTCCTTTACTCGTAAAACGCCAGTTTCTTAGATTAGAAAACTTTGGAGTGTTTTATTACGAGTGTGAATCACTTTTGACGCTGAAAATCTCTTCTTGAGGTACTTTCTTCCCTTAAATAGGTACACCAGTCATAGGTTCACATCCATTCTCCTGGTTAAATCCCAGGGTTTAAAATTTCCTCGTCGCTCTCATAAGATCTGTTTATTTCTTCTCAAGGATGCACCTTTTTTCATTATTTACAACCTTCTTGGTTCTAGTTATAAAAATGTATAGGTTGGTTCCGGGGTCCTCACGTTCATCCTTTGTCACGTACAACATTACTCCATCTCTCGTTGGTTTATTTAAATTTGATCCTATTATCTGATTTCCTGTTTTCATCCTAACCTTTTCCTCAAACATATATATTACCTGATCCTCAATGGGTGAACGTTTTCCCTATCCAAGTTTCTCTCCTCTTCATGATATCATAACCTTCTTTTTCCTAATGCTCGTGCTCACATATTTGGTTGCGTTACCTCTATTCGACTTTAATTCCCGAGAAAACCCAATCCTGATTCTTCTTGTAGTGCTTGCTACCTCAATTTTGACATACGACGCAATTAATATTTTTAACATGTCATAACATCAAACATAAGGGTATACATAATACTCTATGTAACCACTCGTAACTTATCCTTTTATCGCTTTTCAACACCTTTTCTTGCAAGATATCCCGTTGCCATTTGATTTTATCACAGATTTGTGGCTCTAATACATCTCCTCTCTTTTTGCTCGGCTGTGAGAATTCTAATTGTAAAGCTCATATGCACCTAATTTCCCTCGGGCTATTCTGGTTTCTCATATTCTTCTTTCGTGTGTCTAAATCTGTAGGTCTTCCTAGCATATTGTTATATCCCGTATTTTGTACATTGGGACAATCCGAGTTAACCATGATAAGTTAGGGACAAGACTATTCCGGGATACGAAGTCGAGACTTTTAACCACAATTTTGTATTAAGGCATAAGTTGCTTATGATTTTATTGGCATGGAATATTAACGGAAATTTGGGGTTAAAAGGGAATATTTGGAAGTTGATAATTCATGAATTTAAGGGTCCAAGTGGCCGGCCAAGGTGGGGTGTGGGCCATGGTCCACATGGAAGCCTAATATATGTAGTAAAAGATGACCAAGTCAATCATAGTCTTCATCTTCACAAGCCTTAGAAAATTGTAGAACCTTGGAGAAAAAAAAGGGCCATATTCGGCCATAGCTTGCAAATTTGAGGTCCAAAAATTGATCAAGAAAAAATAGTTTCTCCTAGCAAATCAACTAATTGGAAGGCCCTCTTTAACGTGGAGTTGTTGTTGGAGTCAACGAACCACTCGTTTTCATCATTTACAAC
>NC_081353.1:11139846-11156756 GCF_029784015.1 Lycium ferocissimum
GCATATGAATTTCTTACTTACTTGAGGGATTTATGATTAGGGTTTTATGCATATTATTGTCACTCACGACTCGCTCGTGCATAGGGTTTAAATTTCCCTTTCCAGGGACCCCGGGGGTTATTTTCCGTGCGCATTTATATTTCGGGAGTATGATGTTTTCCCCGTCGCGGAGCCCCCTTTGAGCGGGTGCGGTGTATATTTGGCGTTAGGGGGGGGTACGGCTTTATGATGGGGAATGTTGTCGGGTGTCGGAGATTTAAAACCTTGGAATATGTTGGGGTTTGGCGCCGGGGGGGGCGGGCGACCGTGTTCAAAGGTTTTTATGCATGACTTATTTTTTAACTAAATATTTTGACATTACGCATACCATATTTTTTTTGTATTTGGTTATCATGATTAGGAGTTACCCCCTTTTAAATTACTTTTAAAATGCCCCCCCTTTTTTGGGGAAATTTCCGTTTCGGCGGGTACGGACGCTGGGCGGTGATCCCCCTTTCCTGGGACCCCTTTTACCCCAACGGGAGTGCCCCTTGGCCCCGGAGCCTATTTTGGTATATATATTTTTCGTGCTATGTATATATTTATTGGGGGGTACGACGGGGCCTTGCCCCTTTGGTATGATTTTGTTACTGTTGGGGTACGTGGATATGTCTATGGGTTTTGGCTACATACGTACCCCAGTTTTTATTTTTTTGGGGGTCCCCCCCGGGCCTAGTCGGCTTGCCTCTGTGTATTTTTGAATTCGCCATTATGACGCCCCCTGGCGGGTCTTGTGTCCCCAAAATTTTTTTTGAAAAATGGGGTATATGTGATTATTTATGATTATCCGAGTTAATATGATAGTTCGAGTGTCGGGTACGTATAGTGTCCAATTCGGACACTAGTCTGGGGGTTGGGTCGTGAATCGCTTATTTTTAAGGCATCCCCAAATATGAAAAGAACTTTTTTGTTATATCCCGTGTTTGGAACGTCGGGACGATTCGGGTTAACTAGGATAAGTTTGGGTCGGGGGACCTTTCCCGGGATGCGAAGTCGAGACGTGTGACCTTCGATTTTGTGGTAGGACCTAAGTGTGTATGATGTTATTGGTAGGGAAACATCAAAGAAACTTTGGGCCCAAAGATGGAATTATGAAAGTGGTCAATTATTGGGGAAAAAGGAGAGAATGAAATAGGGCCATGTGGCCCCCCTTAGGAGTGGGCCTGGCCACGTGGTTGGCTATAATATGAAATTGGGGATGCCCAAGGGACCGTTTCATCATTTTAAAAGACTTAGAGAAAAATTGAGAACCTTGGAAAAAGAAAAAGCTTCCCCGAAAGTTTAAAATTTTGGGGGCCAAGATTAACCCTTTCCCAAAAAATTATTTCTTTTAAAAGCAAACCCCACTAACAAAGGTGCTTATAACGTGGAGTTTTTTTCCAAGCGTTGGATTGTTCGTTTTCACCCTTTGGGCCCAACGGGGCAAAGTTGAGGAGTTTGAAGAAAGGTAAGTTCTAATCTTGTTTTATGAGTTATGGAAGGTTTATGTGTGTTGTTGTATGTTGTTGTGGATGAAATTCATGGAGACTTTGTATTTGAAAGTTGGTAAATTGTACATGTTAGTTAGTAGTGTATGTGTGTATTGTGTTAAAAGTGATGAACTAAGTTTATGTAGCATGTTTGGTTATTGTGGAGTGTAGAAATGAATGAAAATCATGAAGTATATATATGGGTGAGGTTGGCCGAATATGGCCTCTTATGTGTGTCAAGAAATGAATTAGTTTTCTTAGAATTTTGGTTGTTGTTGTTATGTGGATTCTATGTTGTAAATAAGAGTTTAATGATTCGAATTGGTATTGTAAGTGTTGTGGGCTGTTTTGGAAGATTTTGTGTATTTAGTGTGAATTCTATGTTTATAGAAATGACATGGTTAGAGTATGGATTGTTGGAGCAAATCATGATTTGAAACCAAGGAATGTGTTAGAGTTGAGGTTCTCGGGTTTGGGGACCATTTCGGGTGGAATGGAGTATTTGTTGGGTTGTTGGAAATATTGTATGAATTATTTAAAGAGTTCTTGAATGTTGTTTGAATGGTTTTGGATTGATAATTGAATATGCGTTAGTTTGATTACATGTTGGTTTGTAAGTATGTAGTTGTAGTAAGCATAATTGGAATATTGTTGGAATGTGTGGAGAAGGATTATTAATGTTCGAATGTATTTGAATTGATTATGGATATTGTTGGAATGATTGTTGGTGTTGGTGTTGTTGTGTTGTTGAATTTGGCCGAGTTGAATTCTCGGGGTTGGTCTATTTATAAAGGAAGTCTTTGCCCAATTTTCCGTAGGATTATGTGTTAGTTGGAGATGAATTTCTAAATGCTTGGTTGACGTTGGTATTTATTAATGTCATGTAGATCTTGGGGAGTTCGAGATATAGGTTTCATTTGGACTAGCGTTGTGTGCGAGCGAGGTATGTAAAGCTTAACTCTTCTTTTTTTTTTGGCATGTCTTAGTTGTACCTAGGCTACGACACGAGTCTCGAGGAAATTCTACTCTGTAATCCCGAGCATGTCCCGAGTTCGCGTTTGTCTCTTGGTGTCGTATGTTGACGTGAAAAAATATTGGCTTTAATGTTTTTGGAAAAATTGATTTTTAAAGTTGCATGAAAGTTGGGTTTTTCAAAGAGTTTTTATTCTTAAACGATGTTGAAACTACGAAGCTAACCGTAACTTTCGGCTAAGGGCTCGGATTGCCTCGATATCGTATCGCGCGGGAGGTTGTATGGCGTGTGATGAGTATGTTTTTCATAGGCGGGCCCGGCTCGGGTCGACACTCGTCCGTGAGTCCCACGACCTTCCTTTGTGCATTTCTGAAGACGTTTGGAAGAGTTTGGTATAACGATTTTTCCCGATTCCCAAGTATGATCATTTTACTTACTTTTTGAACTTATGATAACGATTTCATGCATATGGTTACTCACGACTCTGCTCGTGCGTGTTGTTGGTACCTCTTTCACCGGTTCAGGAAGTCGGTTTGTTGTCGTGCGCATTATGATATATATTCCGGTGTTATCTTGTGTTACGGTTCCGAGACCTCGCCATAGGGGCGGGTTCGTTTATGGAGTTATCTTTGTGATATGGCTTATGATGTGTTGTGATGATGTGTTGCGTTCGGGGGTTGTACGGAGATTTGAAACCTTACGGTGTTATCTTGTGTTATGGCGCCATCGACGGGCGGGCGACCATATTTTTACGTACTTTTGCATGCTTTCTACTTTGAAAATAAACATTTGGCATTTTGGAAATGTACTTACTTTCGGTACTCTGTTCGAGTGTGACTCGATTTATTTCTTTGTATTTTACTGCTTTGCATACTCGGTACATATTTCGTCATGACCCCACTTTCTTCGAAGTGCGTTTCATGCCGCGAGGTACGGACGACCGAGTTTGGTGACCGCCGGTTAGGAGACCTATCTCTCTTTGTGTTGGAGTGCTCCTTTTATCCGGGAGCCTACGTCTTGGTATATACTCGTTCGTTGCATATGTGTGTGTGTGTTCGGGGGTACGGCGGGGCCTGTCCGTCACGTGATTACATTTTGTACGTATAGAGGCACACGTAGACGTATATGTGGGTTGTGTGCCTACCCTGTACAGATGAGTTTGTATATTATGTGTTTTGGCCGATACGCCATTCGTTAGCCTTGTCGGCTCCCGATATATATGTGTTTGAGACAGCGTTTGATATTTGTATACGCGTAAGCCAGCTGTGTATGATTCGGGTTTGATGAGTGTGTTTGGGTGCCCAACTCGGGCACTAGTCACGGCCTACGGGGTTGGGTCGTGACCTTTACCCAACCCATGATCTCGAATTGGATGCAGTTATTCATGCATTAAAGATGTGGAGACATTACTTGTATGGTGTGCATGTTGATATCTATACAGATCACAAGAGTGTCCAATACATTTTCAAACGAGGAAGGAGTTGAATGCGGCAAAGGCGGTGGTTAGGAATTATTGAAAGATTATGATGTGAATATTTTGTACCACCCGGAAAGCAAATGTAGTAGCGGATGCGCTTAGCCGTGTCCAATGGGTAGCTTATGTGAAGTTCCTTTGGAGAAGAAAGAATTGATTTATGAGCTCCACCAACTAGCTAATCTTGGAGTACGTATGATTGATTCAGGTGGTGCAGAAGTTAGTGTTAATAATCCCACAGTTTCGTCCTTGAACATGGAAGTAAAAGAGCGGCAGTATGAAGATCCTCAATTGAGCCGTTGTAGAGATACATTTCATGCAAAAGAGAAGTCTCCATTTGAAATTTCTATGGATGGAATTCTTAGATACCGAGGTAGGCTATGTGTTCCGAATGTTGTAGAATTGCGTCGTCAAATTCTAGAGGAAGCTCATTATTCCCGGTATTCTATTCATCCAGGGGCGACAAAGATGTATCATGATCTCAAAATGATATATTGGTGGGATGGCATGAAAAAAGACATAGCAGAATTTGTAACCCAATGTCCAAATTGCCAACAAGTGAAGGTAGAACATCAAAAGTCAGGAGGATTATTGCAAGCAATGGAAATTCCCACATGGAAATGGGAAGTGATCAATATGGATTTCATTATGGGATTACCTCGTTCTCGAGGCAAGTATGATTCCATATGGGTGATTGTGGATGAATTGACGAAAGCAGCTCATTTTCTTCCGGTCAGAACCACATACTCAGCAGAAGATTATGCAAGATTGTATCTTAAGGAGATTGTGTGACTCCATGGTATTCTGATATCCATTATTATAGACAGAGGAGCACAGTTTACAGCCAAGTTCTGAAAATATTTTCAAGAAGGTTTGGGTACTCAAGTAAAGCTCAGCACGGCATTCCATCCACAAACTGATGGACAAGCCGAACATACCATTCAGACTTTGGAAGATATGCTATGAGTATGTGTACTAGATTTCGGTGGTAGTTGGGATGACCACTTACCCCTAATTGAGTTTGCATATAACAATAGCTACCATTCCAGTATCCAAATGGCTCCGTATGAAGCTTTATATGGAAGAAAGTGCAGGTCTCCAATTGGATGGTTTGAAATCGCAGAAGTACAATTAATAGGCCACGAGTTGATCCAACAAGCGGTGGAAAAAGTCAAGGTGATCCGAGACCGATTGTTGACCAGTCGCCAAAAATCTTATGCAGACAACCGCCGGCGAGACCTAGAATTTCAAGTTGATGATTGGGTGTTTTTGAAGGTGTCGCCAATGAAAGGGGTGATGAGGTTTGGTAGGAAAGGAAAGTTAAATCCTCGATATATTGGACCCTATAAGATCATCCGCAAGGTGGGTCAAGTAGCGTATGAATTGGACTTACCTTCAGAACTCGAATTAGTCCATCTAGTTTTCCATGTCTCAATGCTCCGCAAATGTGTTGGAGATCCTATAAAGATTGTGCCAATAGATGATGTTCAGATCACAGAAAAGCTAGCCTATGAAGAAGTGCCTATTGCCATACTAGACAGGCAAGTATGGAGACTTCGGAACAAAGAAGTGGCCTCAGTTAAGGTCTTATGGCGAAATAACAATCGAGAAGAGATGAATTGGGAGGCAGAGGAGAAGATGAAATCCACATATCCGCATTTATTTCAGTCCCCGGAAGAAATCCATGATGAGACAACGAGATTATGAGGTATGTATGCTTTTCTTTTATGCTCATGGGTCATGCGTGGAAAATTTATATTGCTATTGTGTTGTGGCCCTTGAGGCGATGTTATTATGGGTTGTTGTGATGGGAGGGTAGTGTCATATTATAGGAAAAACTCTGGCGAAATTTTTATAGAATTCCCGATGACTTAACATTCGAGGACGAATGTTCCAAAAGGGGGGGAGAATGTTACACCTCGAAAATTTTTTCGTTAACGTACTGTGAATAGGCCAATGAAGGGCATGACGTATACGATGTTTCGATAAGTAAGAAATAGCCTTTAATGGTCCTAATTAAGATTTCCAAAGACATTCAAGATAAGGAAAGAAAGTTGTTAAGGAAAGCAAGTCACATGTTGTGTGTCGGGCAAGATTTACTAGTATCGAGCTAATGACATTCTAATGATGCTTTAGGAAAGAGTTATAACATCCCTTAGAATAGTAATGACATATTGAACAAGTGTTAAGAAGGTTTCATAAAGATCGGAGATCAAACGAGTTGACGAGAGCAAGTCTCGGTTAGCTGGGCAACATACGGCCAGACATACTGGCCGTATAAAATACACGGACCGTATGTCCAGCCGTAGGTTCAGCCCAAAATGGCACGCTTCACTGGATCAAACATACGGTCCAGACATACGGCCAGTGAAAAATATACGGACCGTATGTTGGTCGTATGTTACGAGTCGGGACACATTTTGAATTAATATAAGGGACTCTCTCTCATTTCATTTTCACTCCATAAGTCAAGAAAACTCTAGAATATTCTCTCCACTCTTCATCCACAAGAATTCAAAGGAAATTGATGATCAACTTCATTAAACCAACAAGAATCAAGAGTGTGAAACCCATTAAAGTCATCTAAGGTCAAGAAATCCCAAGAGAAGTGAAATGGGGTTTTGGTGCTAGAAGAGTATTTCCATGCAAGACTTGTTTCTATGCTATCTAAGGTAAGTTTAATGGTATTTTCATGATGTTTGAAGTATTGATAAGTTGAAACACTTGGATTGTAGAAGAGTATAGGAAATGGGTCATAAATGTGTGAATAGTATCATTGTTGAGTAGTAGTTGGAATGAATCATGAAAATGGATATGTTGTGATTGTAAGTAGGTTATGAATGACATTTGGAACATGGAATGAGCATTGTATGTGAGAGAACGCGATAGTGAACTATGGTCATGATTATGGAGGAATTGAAGTGAAATTGCTAAATGTGGATAATGCAAATGAATGATGATTGTTGTTTATGATATTGTGATTGTTGTTATGAATGTTTGGGAGTTGATATGGAATATGGAGGAAGTCGTATAAACAAAGGAAATGCTGCCCAATTTTCTCTAGCTTTAGTAAGCACGTTCTTATGATTGTTTAGCTAATGTCGATATGAATTCTCTTGAAGGTAGAACGTGGGCATTAAGGGAGAACGAGCAAGTGATAGAATAGTTAAATGACAAAGGTATGTAAGGCTAAACCTTTCTTTCTAAGGCATGAATCCTATGCATGATTTTCCTCCTTCATGAATTTCCTATATTCCGGGGAACTAAGAGTCTATGTTCGTGAATAGCCTTATGACATGAGAGACGCATTACGAGTACGATAATGATAATGATAAGTTCAAGCCTAAAGATTATAGAGTTCATAATATGATGCCTCAATGAAGTTAGTGATGTTGACTATAATTCATTGATGTTTTCCTCATGTGCACTCACCTTAAAACGTTAGTCCCTCCAAGGTGAGATATAACGATTATGATTACTCCATAACGTAATCGGGGGTTTACGACCTTATGTCACCCCGACATATCCATAGTTGCCTTCAAGTTCTAATGTATGTTTTGACGATAAATGTATAATGATGCTAAGTCATGTTATGCCTATAAGATGAATAATAATAATAATGATAAGTCCATGGTATGTACGATGATATAAGTCCACCGCGCCTAAATGATCGGGCATGTCACCACTAAGGCGGGATGTATGCGATTACACCGTGCCTAGATGGCCGAGCATGTCACCGCTAAGGCAGGCTGCTATGTTTACACCGAGCCTAGAGGGCCGGGCATGACACCACTAGTGGGCGGCATATGATGGTTACCCGGACGCGGGTTAACGATGATGATGTATGAATGATATGATGATGTATGTATGATAAGATGATGTATATGCTATGATAACTTATATGATATGCTACGTATGATATATGTATAAAATGTATCCATTCAAAGAGTACGCAGGTCATGTCTTCATCTTATGCCTTATGATTTCTCTATTATGTTCATTTCATTCATGCCTTACATACTCAGTACAATGTTCGTGCGACGTCCGTTTTCTTTGACGCCGTGTTCATGCCCACGGGTTGATAGGGAGGCGATCCAGACTCGTAGGAGCTATTAGCTGATTGAGAGCACTCCATTTTCCGGAGGTGCCATTGATTATTCTTTTGGTACATATGTATATATATATTCGTGTTTTGGGCATGACGGGGTCCTGTCCCGTCCATATGTCTAGTACTCTAGCAGAGGCTCGTAGATAAGTATGTATGGGTAGTATGGTCTTACAAGTTTCTCATTGTATATGTATATATATTATTTTGATAGCCGAAGGGCTTATGTATATAAAGTGAATATGTTTCAAATGAAATAGTTTTCTATGATTATGAGCATAAAATATATGAATGAGAGCAGATGAGTAATAGAATAAGTGGTGCTCGATGGTTGGCCCCGGATGCCCGTCATGGCGCTAGTCGGGTCGTGACACCCCCGTTGTAGCGGGCATCAGGTTTTTTAATTTATAAAGGTGACCCTCCACCTTTCCCATTCTCCCTTTACCCTTTCACCACCTGAAATCTCTTCCACTCTTAGCACAATACTACTTCTCAACTTCCCCTCACTATACAAACAAAAGGCCCCCAATATCTACTCATATCCATACCCACTACTAAACACACCACTACTCTCTCAAAAGCGCAAAAAATTTGGCAAAGAATGCTTCAAAATCCGAGGTGCAATCTCTTTAAGAACTTCCATTTAATGTATGTAAAATGGAATTTTCCTCGAATTTCACATCCCAAAACGTCTTTTGGTCAGTGAAACTTAGTCACGTGGAAAAATTATTCAATTAATTTAACCCGGAACCATTTTGGAAAGATTTAAGATCGTACAGGGCCACTGGAGCCCAATAACACGCCATAGCGGCTAGAAGACAGCCATGGCGCTACCGCCACAACCACCTTCCAAACCGCTATAGCGGTGTGTCAATTTTTGCAAAGGATCGCCACAACGGCCTTTCAATCCGCCATAGCATGACCGCTGTGGCTGACATGCATTCCAACACGGTGGATATCACAGACTTCTTCTAGTATTTAAACCCCATTTCGTGATTTGAGCCCACTTTTATTCAAACCCTAAATCTCAGCCGCCATGTCACAACCCAACCCGCCATGACTGGCATCCACACTAACTCCTAATAGGTGAACCAATACGCTTAACCATCTACTCATTCAAGTCCATTTTTATTTAGTCAATTCATTCAGTTACAAATTAATTAAACACAATATTAATCAAAAGTAGTCATGCTATAAAACAATGATGTAAATGTGGAAGTCCTAACTATTACAACCCCAAAATCCGAAAGTCACCATACAAGGACTCTAATCCAAAACATGTCTAAGGAATCCATACTGTTTGAAATAAATAAACATTAATGTATGGAATGGAAATAGACATTAAATAAAGAAAGATGTTCGAGAAGCCTGGCACGGATAGAAGCTCACCCTCAATCTGTCAGCAAATGGCCTCAAGCTAAATATGAGGTCGAGTAGCAGCCTCTGGATTACAATCTGCACTCAAAAGAATACAACAAGGTAGTATCAGTACAAACACTATGTACCGGTAGATATCATAGGCCGACTAAGATTAGTATCATGCATGAATCACAAAATCAATAAAATAGACAGAACAGTCAACAACACATAATCGGGTAACTAACAATCAAGTCCACCAATGATATTAAGAATCAAGTCTGTGAATGATATTACAATCAAGTCAATAGAAGCAAGCAATGGAATAAACCTCACCACAACATTCCACTTACTTAGTCACTGAACTCGTGTACATACATGCTAATTGGTGTCTTTGCCCAATAGCTATGACCTGCAGGGGACTCATGGTGTTCACGTACCTTTGCTTCGGAATCTTACCTCAAATCACGAGCCTTTAACTTAGGCCATCCTCACTTTTTGTCAAATGTGCCCAAAATCTAGGTCACATCCTCATATATATATATATATATATATATATATATATATATATATATATATATATATATATATATATATTGTCATATCACTTTTAATAAGAGATTATCAAGTAGTATATCATTTTCATCAAGAAGACCATATTAACTTTTCACCACAATTGTCATCAAATTATAGATCACCACACATTGAATAATGACATTTAGTCCACATTATCACTCAATCAATAGCCTATAGGAATTCCAACCACACATTATGCCTGAAGACTAGACATGCTTTCTCCTATCAATCTCATAATCCATACAATCAACTAATCAAAGTCTAACTCAAGTAAATCGTAACCTGCCTCAACTGCAGAGCTGGAGCAATGCGAATCACTTCGGTATAGCCTTTCCCTTCCATAATGCCCCGAAATGCTCAAAGTCTAGCAATTAAGATGCTAAATAAGTCACAATCACTCTAGTCAACAATATCAATTCAATGAACACCCTTCCACTTTACCCCTTTCTAATGGGTGGATTCTTACTAGGTGTAAATCATCCTAACTGTTACACCTCATAATTTTAGAGCATGAGCACGCCACGTACTTCACTGTATTAATGGAGTATCGGAGACGTCCCATGAAGTTTTAAAAGGAACAAGCCATGGGAAGTACGTAACAATGAAGTAAAGGATGAATTACGATCTCGTAAGTTGTAACCGGGAAGGACAACCTTGGAACCAAAGGACATGACTATTATCAAGTATGATTAATGATAAATATCATGTATGGAGAGTTTCGGAAGATTCCGGGACCAAGCAAATCCAAAATAATAAGTTTGTCAAAAATTTGGAAAAAAAGTTGGCAGAATTCTAGACAGAATTTTGGGTCAACTTTGGAGAGGTATATCTCTGGGTATATTAGGAGTTTTAAGGCATTTCAAAGCCTAAAATGAAGTTCGTCGAGTCTAGTTTTCAACGCAACAAACCGCTCATCGATAAGACATCAGAGTAGAGAATTATGGACATTACAATTTAGGCTAACAGAACAAAAATGCGTGCTATAGTAACCGGGCTGCTACAGTACCGAAGACTCTAGGTCGGTCCAAACCGACTCTAAAGCTCTAGAAAAGGGGTTTTACCCTTATTTTTTTCATCCAACACCTCTAAAACATTCCCCAACCCTCTAGAATATTTCCCCAACTTCCACCCATGAAATTTTTGCCCAAAACAAGTAGAAACAACCAAATCTTCCATCAAGAAAGTTAGAAATTACAAGAGTAGCAAGCCTATGGCATTGTATCATGATTGAGGGTGAAGTTGAACTGATTCAGCCATGGTTCTTGGGTGGCATGCCTTTGCTTAAGGTACGTGTAACACCCCTTTGGTCGTGTGTTAGCTTAATTAAATGTTAGTAAAGTTGTTGGAGGCCAAATACCGCAAGACTACATCAAAATAAGTTAAAGTTAAGCCACTGTTTTGTAGGGCTGTTTTGAATGTTTAAATATGACTTCTAATGGTGTTAAATGGTGGATTATAACCTGAATATATTGTCCCTACAGTTATTGGGATTATTCATGTGTTAGTTGGAGAAATGGAGAAGAAAATATATGAAATCCATGAATAGAAAGTAACGGATGAGGCGTAGGAGTATGGATTGTTTTGGAATACATTTAAGGATATTTTGAGCTAAATATGATATGGTAAATATATTCATATTGTTATGAAGGGTGTGGACTGAATTATGAAAGGCGAGTTGGGTTTGAATGACGTTTGTTACTCATTAAACGAGCTTGCCGCTCGATATGATTCTTAAAGTAATCAAAGAAGGTTATATTGGATTATATGGTAGTTGTTGCTATTGTTGATTGTTGATGTTGTTGGTGGGGTTTTTGATGACCCTTAATGGTCTTTGGGATGAAAAATATAAATAGGGAAGATCTTTGCTCGAATTTTGGCAGATTTTAAAATGAATTAATTTGAAGGCTTAAGATAAAGCATATGACGATATGCCTAACAATAATATGAATTCTCTTGAATGTAGATTACGACCTTGGGAGGATAAGTGTTAAGTAGTTAAGGAGACCAAAAAGGTATGTTAAGGCTAGCCCCTTTCTTTCAAAAGCCATGATTCCTATGTTATGATTACATATATGTTTCCATAACATTCTTACTTGCAAAAGTTAGAAGTTCATGATTCTTAAAAGCTTCTTATGATATTAAAGATGAGATGTTCTCTATGATGAACATGATGATGATGATTTTAATTCTAGAAATTCCAAAGCTTATGATTTTAATGCTATTATGAGATTATCGAGCTTATTTCATGATTTTCTCAATTTCATTCATTGTTGTTGATCTCACCTTATAATAATTGTTCCTTCAAGGTGATATATAGCGATGATGATTGTTCCATAATATAAATCGGAAGTTACCGACCTTACGTCACTCCGATAGAGTTGTAGCTTTTAATTGGGCTGTCATGCATGCTTTGGAAATATGTATGTATTTTAATAACAACATGCCTACATGGCCGGGCAGTTTAAAACGCACCGTCCTATAGGTAGCCGGCGGACACACCACCGCAATGCGGTGGGCGGCTTACGCCCGGACGCGGGCTAATGATGATAACACCGTGCCTATAAGGCGGAAAGAAGATAACACCGTACCTATATGGTCGGGTAGTTTACACGTATATATATATATATATATATATATATATATATATATATATATATATATATAATGATGATTTTAAAAGTTAAAGTTAGCATGCATGGTATTCGTCTTAAGAGGAAATCAGATATACAGGTTATCTCTTTATCTCATGCTTTTTTATTCTTGTTTATGTTATTCTTCATGCCTTACATACTCAGTGCGCCGTTCTTACTGACGTCCGTTCTTGTGGACGCTGCGTTCATGTCCGCAGGTAGACAGGGAGACGGAATCAAATCCATAGGTGCTTTATCTCATGGATTCTCAGGCGCACTCCACTTACTTCGGAGCTGCAATCTATTAGTATTGGTTTTTACGGTCACTTGTATTCTATGTAGAAGCTCGTAGACATGGGTGTACAGTTAGACTTTTCATAACCCTACCGGTTCATATCGTTGTATAACATCTTAGTAGCCTTGTCGGCTAATGATGATGAACATAATTGTTGAAGATTATATCGAGATGTATCTTTATGTTGTGATATATGTCCTTACAGATTATGATATCCATGAGCTATCTTTATGGTCCACCCAAGAATGTTTATGAGATGTATGTTCAGAGGTGCTCGGTGTGTTAGCTCTGGGTGCCCGTCATGGCCCTTTGGTTGGGTCGTGACAATAGTGATATCAGAGCAGTTCGTCCTAGGGAGTGTCTACGAGCCGTGTCCAATAGAGTCTTGTTTATGGGTGTGAAGCCAGCCACACTTATAAAAAAGATGCTACAGGGGATTTAGGAATGATTGACCCTTCCTTCTCATCTTAGATCGTGTCGTAGAGCTAAATTATAGGATGTGATATCCCTGATTTTAATCCTAAATGTTTTGATTGTGGATAAGCAGTTGATTCTGCCGTTATGAAGTAATTGATGAGAATTGAAGTTGATACTCCGAAAGGTATGTTTCCTGCCTGATTGGTATTGATAGACTTTGATATAAGAACTTGAGTTGGATGTTACGGGCATTTATGATCGCCCTGTGAGGCATTGGATGTATTTTCTGGGCTGTGTACAGGAATGAGGCAGTAAGAAGTATAGAGGAAACTCTGCAATAATTTTTACAAATTGAATTGTTTGGGAAGAATGAAGGGAAACGTGACAATCGAATGTTTGGTAAGTCATGATTGAATGAACCATTATGAGACGCTTTCAAAGAGAAGTTTTAGAATGATTTTAATTTAAGGGACGAACCCTAAAGGGGAAAAATGATTAGTGATTAAAGGAACTGGAATGAGTTGCATTCGAGATTTTTGAGAATTGAGATTTATTAAAGATATAGGGAAAGTTGGCACTAAGAATTCAAATACAGTATTATGATTTATAGATTGGTGAGTAAGAGATAACAGAGAGATTTTGATAAGGGAAAGGAAGTTAACGAGTAGGGGAAAGTTACTTTAGCCGTTTATATATATAAGATCAGGACGGGTTGATGACAGGCACTCAGACTCGTTTATCGAACTTTCCTATATGATGTGAGTTTACATTGGTATTTAAAAGTCACTAGTTATTCGACTTCAAAGGGATTCTGAATATTTGATAGTTGGTACTATTCAGAGAATTATTATGGCCGAGTTACTTTGGGTAATAATGACGACCTTGACCTCAAGAATGAGAAATGGTTAGGTCAGTTGGTTTGCAATTATGATCGTTTTCTTGATTGTTTATATAACTTCTAAATGTGATGTTTCTTGGCCGACGAAGGAAATAGAGATTGTATCAACCTTAGGAATATGTGGTTTATTTTTAGCTAATCCTTATAAGGAGGCTTTATTTTAAATTTTTTTCGGTCGTGTTATATCCCGTATTTTAAACATTGGGACATTCTAAAGCTAATCGCGATAAGTTAAGGACAAGACTATTTTGGGATAAGGGGTAGAGATTTTTAATCTCCGATTTTGTTTTAATCACAAGTTGCTTATAAATTTTATTTGGTATAGAAATATTATTGGAGATTAAGGATTAATTAAGCTAATTAGACCACTAAGTAGGCCCCACGACACATGGCAGAATTTGATTGGTGGTTGAATAAAAAGTTGACACCTGTCACTAGAGTGGACACATGTCCACTTTATAAACAACATATAAATACTAGGATTGATGACTAAGTCATCAACAAAGGGTCATTTTCATCTTATGGAAAAGAATTGAGAGAGAGGAAAAAAAATGCTATGCTTGAGAGAGAAAAGAGTCACGGCCATGGCAACATTTAAGGGGCTCTCGCCACTCCCCTCTCTCTCTTCCTTTCTACATAATTAAATTGAGGGATTTCATGGCTAATTGAAGGAAAAAGATGGAGACCACAACAACCATGGAAACTCACGGCGTGGCTGTTTGAAGAGGTTACATGTTGACTTTAAGAGCTTTGCTTCTAAGGTAAGATTTCATTCCCTTTTCCATGTTTTGGGAAATGATTAATCTTGGTATGAATTGGTGGATGTGGAATTGAATGCAAAAATTGTGTGGGTTGATGTTAAAGCTTGTTTGGGCAGCGGGGGGGGGGGGGGGGGGGGGCTATTTTAAGCTAGAAGTGGTGAGAAAATTTTAATTAGTATTGTTGTTGTTATTGTCATGAATTAAATGATGAAAGTAAAGGGAATTTGATGATTACAGATGAAGTTATATTTGTTTAGTGGGCTGTTCTTGTTGAATTGTGGGATTAAGGATTGAGATAATGTGTTATGTTTTTGATCTTGTGTAATTGGTGGACTAAGTGTCATTAAAACTTGTGTTGTGTTGATTGTAATTGACGGGCTGTTCTGGGACTTGTTTTAAAGTTAAGATAATTTTCTTGCACATAAGGGTTGAAGTCGTTGTTGTGTCGTTGCTAATGTAAATCACTAATTTGATAAGAAAGGAATGCATGAGATATTTTATGCGAAACGTATGTGGGCTGTGTTGGAATATCTTCGAATCTTGCCTCGACTAGTTCTTAATGCGATAACTTAGACGTGCTTTGGTTGTTGTTATGTTGGTTGTTGTATAGTTGGCGTAAATGTGAGGAGATTGAACGATATAAGGGAAGTGCTGCCCAATTGTCAGGAAATAAGTTACTAACGTTAAAGTACGTGTTATGCCATTTCGTAGCTTAACCATAGTCTTGACGTCTTAATATAGGTCGAGATATTTTGGGCAACGTGTACATATCGAGTCACGGATTAAGCGCCAAAGGTATGTAAAGCCTATCCCTTCTTCTTTTGGCATGTCCTAGATGTAAGTATGAAACGATATGAGCCTTGGGGTTACTCTATTCATAAGTTCCGAGCATGTTTTATGATTCCTATTCACTTCTTGATATTGGATTTCTTAAGATGATCGGGCTATTTCCCTCGAGTCTTTTATATGGGTCGAGTAGTAAATGATGCATAAAAGTTCCTATTCCTAAAGGGTTCTATAATGAATAATGTCTTTAACTTTCATAAGATGTCTCGGATTGACTTGATACATGTTTATACTCCTGAGACTTTCCTTAATATAGTTCTTAATGACGTTTAGAGAAAACTTAACATGACTATCATTTTAATACTCGAGCGTTGATTAGTTTACTTATCTATTGAATCTCAAATGATGACTTATATGTATATGGTTACTTACTACTCTGCTCGTTCATATTGTTACATCTTCTGTTATATCCCGTATTTTGTACGTTTGAATATTTTAAGTTGATTGCGACAAGTTATGGATAAGGTTATTTTTTTTCCGACTTCGTTAGAGTGCATAAGTTGTATATTCATCTTTTATTGGTATGGAGTATTAAGGGTAAATTTGGAATAAGGAAAATTAAGGGCTATAAGTTGGAATTTTTTTTTTCATGAAATAGCCACAAATAGCCATGTGGCCGTGGGGTCATGTGGGACCCACACATGGCTAGCTAATTGTTTCAAGCCATCGAGGGCCGTGTGTTCACCTTATATTTGTAGGGGGCATATATATATATATATATATATATATATATATATATATATATATATATATGCATAAGTCATGGCAAGCAAGACCAAAATTCATTCTTCCACTTTAGAAATTTCAAGAAACTTGAAGAAAATAAAAAGAGGAGCATTCGGCCAAGAGGGCTGGCCGAACTTGGCCCTAAGTGTTGATCAAGAAAAATTATTTTCTCCTAGAATTTCTACTAATTAGAAGGTCCTCTACAACGTGGAGTAGTTGTTGGAGCAAGTAAATCATTCGTTGTTGCCATGTACAAGTCTGTGAGAGAAGAAGTGGGGTGAAGAAGGTAAGGTTCAATCTTTATTTTCATATGTTATGCATGGTTTTGGGAGGTTTGGGTGTGGA
>NC_081353.1:11156856-11219819 GCF_029784015.1 Lycium ferocissimum
AGGGCCAACTACCTTTCCACTACTTAACTTTTTTCTAGCATGAATTTTCCTATTTTAGCATACTACGACACATATAAACCATGTATAACACATAAAAAAAAGATCAAAACTCACCTTTGTTCTTCAACTTCTCAACTTGCCAAAATTGGTAGATAGAGAAAACAGCAGTAAACTATTACCCGAAACAACGACTCCACGTTACTTAGCACCCTTGAATTAGCAATTTTTCTTGAAGAATTTATTTTTGATGGCTCGATTTTGTTCTTAATTTCCAAGGGTTGGCGAAACCCTCTTCTTTTTCTCCTCTCCTTGTTTTCTTGATTTCTCTTAGGAATTTTTCTAAGTATGGAATTTATGTTGTATATAAGATGACTAAGTCATCTTTAAGTAACCATACATTCACCATCCATGTGGCCATGGCCCACCCAGGTGGCCAGCCACATGGTGCCTTTTCTTTTTCTCTTTTTTTGAATTTTCAAACTTTCCAAAAATAGCAAAGATTAATTTACTAAAAATGGAAAATTTCCTCCAAGTGTTTCCTTAACATTTTCATACCATTAAAATCATACACAACTTAAGTCTTTAGGACACACAAAAGTCTCTACTTCACTTCTCGGGGTAGTCTTGTTCTCACTTATCGTAATTCACCCAAGTTGTCTCGTTGCTCAAAATACGGGATATAACACGATGACTTTACCATGCTGCATCAATACAAATCCTAACCCAACACCAGAAGCATCACAGTACACCACATAACCATCTGGCCCTTCTGGGAGTGTTAAGACTGGGGCTGAGGTTAATCTGTCCTTCAACTCTTGGAAACTACACTCACAATCATCATTCCACTGGAATTTAGCGGACTGTTAATTTTTGTCACGGGTCGAAATAGATGAAAAGCCCTCTACGAACCTTCTATAATAACCTGTAACCCCTTTAAAATTACGAACTTCTATAGGCGTCGTAGGCTCTCGCCAAGTCTTCACGGCCCTATTTTCTCGAGTGTCGGCTCTTATGCCATCGTACTCGAAATCACATGACCCAAGAATGTCACAGAATTTAGCCAAAACTCGCACTTTGAAAATTTCGCATACAATTCCCGAGTTCGGACAATTCCAAGAACAATACGTAAATGATCGGCATGTTCCGATTCCGTATGAGAGCACACCAAAATATCATCAATGAATACTATTACGAATAGATCCAAGAGAGGCCTGAATACATTATTCATCAGATTCATGAACACTGCTGGGCATTAGTTAGCCCGAATGACATCACCCGGAATTCATAATGGCCATATCTCGTTCTGAAAGCTGTCTTGGGAATATCTTCTTCTCTAACTCTCACTTGATGATAACCCGACCTCAAGTCTATTTTGAAAAACCACTTGGCACCTTGTAGTTGATCGAACAAATCATCAATTCTCGAAAGAGGGTATTTGTTCTTGATCGTCACCTTATTCAATCACGCCTATAATCAATGCACATTTGGAGGGAGCCATCTTTCTTCCCTCTACTGCAAATAGAGCGAGGGGCGCTCATGGTGATGAGCGGGTCTAATAAACCCTTTCTCAAGCAAATCTTTCAAGTTGTGCTTTTAGCTTTTCAACTTTCTGCCGTTCGATGGGAGAAATAGAAATGGGCTTGGTATCCGGCAACATCGATAGCGAAATCGATTCTTCTTTCGGAGGAAAGGCCTGGAAGTTCGTCTGGAAATACATCGAAAGGTTCATTTTCACTAGAGGATGGATTGGAACTTTGGCGACTTCGCTTCTAAGAGATCATGAACTCGAACTAAATGATAAATATAGCCCTTGGCTATCATCTTTCTTGCCTTAAGGTAGGAAATAAAACCTACCTCTCGGAGAGATGATACCTTTCCATTCCAAAGACGGCTCACCCGAAATTGAAATCGAACTACTTTCAATCGGCAATCAACACTACATAGCATAGTAGAGGCCAACCAATCATACCCATGATCACGATCGAAATCTAACATTTCCAAATTTCAACTAAATCACCTTTTAGTCCGGTCACATATCACAATGATGCAATCTTTGTACACTTGTCTAGCTACCACGGGATCACCAACCGGAGTAGATACCTCAAAAGGTTTAATCGACTCGGTTTTCACCCCAATACGATTAGCAACATATGGAGTAACATAGGATAGTGTGGAACCCGGATCTATCAACGCATACACATCATGAGAAAATACAGACAATGTACCTGTAACCACATCTGGTGAGGACTCAAGATCCCGTCGTCCGCCAAAGCATATATGCGGGGGCGTGGCACACAGCGAGACGCTCCCCGGCCTCTACCTCGGCCCCGCCGGAATCTCTGGGAGTCCGCGCCCGCCGGCGCACCGAAGAAGAGCTCGTCGATCCCGGGGTCGAACCCCACCTCATCATACCGAGGGACAATCACGTATCAAGTGTCCACCGTCCACAACATAGCAAGCATCCGTGCCCCCGGCTACATGGCCCCGAGTGTAATTTTTTGCGCCGGGCTACATCGGAACCCCGTGGTCTCCCGACCGTAATCTCCCCCAACCGAGAACACCGGGGCCCTCGAACTCGGCCCGTCCCCGACCATGGAGCGAGCGATCCCTCACTACCCGCAAATCGGGAGGTGCACTCGTCACCGATCGGCTCGAGTGTCTAGAATGTGTCCGCTTTGATCCTCTATAATCACCGTGTGCCCATGTATCCGGCCCTCTTTGCTCGCCCTCTCTATCAATATCACGATCACCTCGCGGGAGGTTGTTGTCCTTCTAGATTCTGGGCATGGGCTTGTATGCGGGAAATATCCATCCCATCTTGCAACGAAGCCGTCAAACAATCTTTGAACAAATGTGGCCCTAGGCCACTTATAAATCTATGTACCCGATCTCCCATCTCAGCCACCATAGTCGGAGCATACCTAGCCAAAGAATTAAATTGAAGGCTATACTCTCGGGTACTCATATTCCCTTGCTTCAAATTTAGAAATCTATTCGCTCTAGCTCGGCGGACCTCGGGTGGTAAATAATGGCGAATGAAAGCATCTACAAATTCTTGTCAAACGGGAGGAGGCGCATTCTCTTTTCTCGATGCTATCTAATTATTATACCACAATACCGCCACATCTCGGAGTCTATAAGATGCCAACTCCACGAATTCAGGTTTCGGAGGGCATGAATAATCTTCAATGTCCTCAACATCTCATCAATAAAGCCTTGCGGGTCTTCATCCATCTTTGACCCAAAGAACTCCGAGGATTTAGACTGCTGCGAAATCACGGCTCTAGTACTAGCCGACCGATTACTTGAGCCCGCATTCTCGCCGCCGTGCTCCGGGGCGTGAACTCAATCGCGTCGATAGATGAATAGCTTCTGGCCTTGTTGACCCGAAGCGCCCTGCGGAGGAACCGGAGCATAGAGCCCTGGAGCCGAAGCCCTCCCTTGTTCTTCTGTAATGACTCGGGAGTAGGAAGGCATTAGATGGAGCCTCGTTATGCGATTCACCCTCATCTACATTCATTGGCGGCTCTCTTCTCGCCCGCCTTTTATCGTAGTCTTGCCTTTCGGGCGCTTTAGCTTTTCCCTTTGGCGGCATATCCGAAATCACAACACACTATCGGGGAGGAGAAAATCTCATAACACAAACCTATCGCACGATCTCTTAAGAAGAAAAGATGGTCATTTTTCCTAAATACGCCCCGTAGCCTCTTGTTTATTAGCGAGGCGCGCAACACACCATAAATAAGACTCTACTAGACACGGCTAATACAGACACTCCAGACCGAATCGGCTCTCGATACCACTTTGTCACGGCCCGACTAGGCATGACGGCACCCGGGCTAACCACCGAGCACCACTCATTCTATTACTCATCTGCTCTCATTCATATATTTTATGCTCATAATCATAGAAAACTATTTCATTTGAAACATATTCAGTTTATATGCATAAGCCCTTCGCCTATCAAAATAATATATATACATATACAATGAGAAACTTGTGAGACCATACTACCCACACATACGTATCTACGAGCCTCTGCTAGAGTACTAGACATATGGACGGGACAGGATCCCGTCATGCCCAAAACATGAATATATATATACATATGTACCAAAAGAATAATCAATGGCACCTCCGAAAAATGGAGTGCTCTCAATCAGCTAATAGCTCCTACGAGTCTGGATCGCCTCCCTGTCTACCTGTGGGCATGAACACAGCGTCCAAAGAAAAACGGATGTCGACGAACATTGTACCGAGTATGTAAGCATGAATGAAATGAACATAATAGAGAAATCATAAGGCATAAGATGAAGACATGACCTGCGTACTCTTTGAATGGATACATTTTATACATATATCATACGTAGCATATCATATAAGTTATCATAGCGTATACATCATCTTATCATACATACATCATCATATCATTCATACATTATCATCATTATCCCGCGTCCGGGTAACCAACATATGCCGCCCACTAGCTGTGTCATGCTCGGCCCTCTAGGCTCGGTGTAAACATAGCAGCCCGCCTTAGCGGTGACATGCCCGGCCATGTAGGCACGGTGTAATCGTATGCAGCCCGCCTTAGCGGTGACATGCCCGGCCATTTAGGCGCAGTGGACTTATATCATCGTACATACCATGGACTTATCATTATTATTATTCATCTTATAGGCATAACATGATTTACCATCATTATACATTTATCATCAAAACATATATTAGAACTTGAAGGCAACTATGGATATGTCAGGGTGACATAAGGTCGTAAACCCCCCAATTACGTTATAGAGTAATCATAATCATTATATATCACCTTGGACGGACTAACGTTTTAAGGTGAGTGCACATGAGGAAAACATCAATGAATCATAGTCAACATCACTAACTTCGTAGAGGACTCATATTATGAACTCTAGAATCTTTAGGCTTGAACTTATCATCATCATTATCATTATCGTACTCGTAATGCATCTCTCATGTCATAAGGCTATTCACGAACATAGACTCTTAGTTCTCCGGAATATAGGAAATTCATGAAGAAGGAGGAAAATCATGCATAGGATTCATGCCTTAGAAAGAAAGGTTTAGCCTTACATACCTTTGTCATTTAACTATTCTATCACTTGCTGGAACATGCTCCCTTAATGCCCACGTTCTACCTTCAAGAGAATTCGTATCGACATTAGCTAAACAATCATAAGTTAACGTGCTTACTAAAGCCGGAGAAAATTGGGCAGCATTTCCTTTGTTTATACGACTTCCTCCATATTCCATATCAACTCCCAAACATTCATAACAACAATCACAATATCATAAACAACAATCATCATTCATTTGCATTATCCACATTTAGCAATTTCACTTCAATTCCTCCATAATCATGACCATAGTTCACTATTGTGTTCTCTCACATACAATGATCCTTCCATGTTCCAAATGTCATTCATAACCTACTTACAATCACAACATATCCATTTTCATGATTCATTCCAACTACTACTCAACAATGATACTATTCACACATTTATGACCCATTTCCTATACTCTTCTACAATCCAAGTGTTTCAACTTATCAATACTTAAAACATCATGAAAATACCATGAAACTTACCTTAGATAGTGTAGAAACAAGTCTTGCGTGGAAATACTCTTCTAGCACCAAAACCCTATTTCACTTCTTTTGGGATTTCTTGACCTTAGATGACTTTAATGGGTTTCACACTCTTGATTCTTGTTGGTTTGATAAAGTTGATCATCAATTTCCTTTGAATTCTTGTGGATGAAGAGTGGAGAGAATATTCTAGAGGTTTCTTGACTTATGGAGTGAAAATGAAATGAAAATGAAATGAGAGAGAGGTCCCTTATATTAATTCAAAATCTGTCCCGACCAGAACATACGGACCAACATACGGTCCGAATTTTTCACTAGCCGTATGTTTGGACCGTATGTTTGGTCCAGTGAAGCATGCCATTCTCGGGGTCGAACCTACGGCCGGACATACGGTCCGTGTATTTTATACGGCCGATGTTCGCCGTATGTTGCCCAGCTAACCGAGACTTGTTCTCGTCGACTCGTTTGATCTCCGCTCTTTATGGAACCTTCTTAACACTTGTTCAATACCTTATTACTATTATAAGGGACGTTATAACTCTTTCCCAAAGCATCATTAGAACCTCAATAGCTCGATACTCGTAAATCTTGCCCGACACACAACATGTGACTTGCTTTCCTTAACAACTTTCTTTCCTTATCTTGAATGTCTTTGGAAATCTTAATTAGGACCATTAAAGGCTATTTCTTACTTATCGAAACATCGTATACGTCATGCCCTTCGTTGGCCTATTCACTGTACGTTAACGAAAAATTTTCTGAGGTGTAACAGGGGGTTTGGCCCCTCTAGCGGGTGAGCTATGGTGTCAAAGTGGGATGCCATAGCGAGCTATCAATTGACTCCAAGATCCACCGTAGCGGATGGTTCATCGCGCCAGCAGACCCGTGTCTGCAGTAGCGAAAACCATTGACCCCGCCAATCACGAGTAATGATCCATTTTAATCCAATTAGGGTTGTTCCTAGTCGTAGCATGACCCCGGTGATTCTTGTAGTCAATTAACGTTGACACCACCAAAACTTTGATTAAGTTAGAATGTAGTTTTAATCAAGTTTCCTAAAAAATAAACCGTTAGTCCATATTCATAATGGACGTTCCCAAATTCGTGGGCTAGAAAGATTCGATCGTGAATGAAAATGTATGACATATGGTTTGGTGACATAGTGTAATGTGGACCCTGTTCCTCACTGCTTTACATTATATCACCGCCGTGGCCCCCTTTCCTACTCCCCACCGTTCGAGGATGAACCGTTGTTTAATTGATATCTAATGTAACGGCCTATTGGGCCGTTACTAAAATTCCTTGAAGTTCGAGTCCTAAAAGCATCGTTAATCAGTGTACGGTTAGTCAAAAGGAGGAATTGTACGTTGAATTGTTTCGCAGTCAAAGTAGTAAGGAATTAAAAATTATAGGGACCACCTGGACCAGACCTTTCACTACAGGACGGGGCGGACCGCTGCAGCGGATCCGTCCCAACAATAAAAACCTCACTATAGCAAGCTCCTGTAGACTTGAATGATCCGCCCTAGCGAGCTTCTCCTCTGCTACGGCGGTGGAGCAATATCTCCAGATTTTTGCCACCGCGAATGGCTTCCCCGCCTTAGCGAGTCCGCTACGGCGAACAACGCAGACCAGACTAGGTATTTAGTTCCCATTTTGGGATTTAACCTCATTTCTCTAAAAATCCTATATCTCAGCCACCATTTGAGGCATTTTGGAAGGAAATCCATGAAATTTTGGGAAAGGTAAACCCATTAAACCCCATCCATTTCATTCTCTCTCTTTAATTTATTTACTTCCTTCACTAAGTTTATCTTATAAGATTAACAAAAATGGAGGTTTTCAATAATATAAACCCTAGGTTGATAAAAGGGGAATTGTTGGGTTGAAATCATGGCAATCTTGAACTAATCACCTAGATTCTATACTAGGCAAAATAACCAACCTCAAATGCTAATCTTTTGCATTTCTATAAATGGGTTACAAAGTGATTTCTTGAAATTAGGAGTTGTATAAAGGAAAGAGTTCCATTTAGGAATTGATTGATAAATTAGTAATGAAACCCGGAATATTAGTCCATGGAAACTTAGGAAAGCCAAGTTGGAAATAAATTTTGATTCTACCCTTAGAAACCCAAAACTTGGTATAAATTTCTAGAATTTGACTTTTGTTCTCTTGGACCCATTGACCTTCCTCGACCCTTCGTCGTGTGTCGTAGTTTGAGAATGAGAAGATGAAGACAAATGGATTTTCGTGACACCTGCTTGTCCTTGAGATAGGTTACGGCTTACTTGTGTAATCTTTGATTAGTACTTCAGATATGTTCAATAGAAAGTGATGGAGAAAGCATGCCTAGGTCTCCGAACAAGAAGTTGGGTTGGATAGTTCTAGGTTGGTAATGTTATGAGTGATTGTTGCATAGTTATTCCTTTTGGCTGCCTTGTTAGACGTCAATGTTGGTGTCGGTATGACTTGGCTGAGTCCCTTTTATTAACTATGTACTATTATGGACCCTTGTTTACCTTTTGGTTAGACTTAGGTTAGCGAATCATATGTAGAGTTAGTGATTATTGGAGGAAACATGTAAACCTTCGAGTATGAAGTTTGGGTTGGAATACTTAGGTTGGTATTGTTGTTGACTATGGCTTGTCGCCTTATGTGTTCTATTGAGTTGTTGTCATATTGTGACTTGTTGGCTTGTCGCCTTGTGTTTGATTCTAGAATTGATGCTTAGAGTTGTCTTATGATTTGGAGAGCGTATTTTTCATTGTTGAGATTGTTAGAAAGGGAAGTAAGTTATGATATTGATATTGTGATTGAGATATGTGTCCATGTGTGGCACGATTGACTCTTATATTCTTGTGTTGACATTGTTATCACGCATACACACATTTATACATATAGTTGGGATCGAGTTACGCGCCGCACCACTCACTTGGATCAGGTTGCACATATCGCAACACTGACTGGGATCAGGTTGCACGTTTCGCAACACTAACTATTGGATCGGGCTGTGCGCCACTATAGGTACATAGACTTAGCGGTCCCCCATGGGTCATGACTGTCGAGGTGATGAGATATTCTGCCCTAAGTGTGTATGTATCTCTGCATTGCATATGCATTTATATTCATATTTCATATTCCCTTATTGTTGGATTGTTTTAGGATATTCTCTGTTTGTTGTATTGTGTTGGTAGTTGTGATTTAGAGGATACACTTACTCAGTTTCTATTCAATAGCGTGAGTTGGTAAGATGGGGTTGGTAGTGAGAAATTGTGGAAGGAAACGGAATCCTAGATTGCATCAAGTATGAGGGTGTTTAGTTGTGAACTCATTTATCATTGTGGGTGAGAGTTAGAAGTCTCATGTGATGTTAGTGGAATTGTAGATAACTACTGAATCTGTCTTCTATTTGGGTCTGTCTTGGTTATTTTTGTTACGTTTTTTGGTAGTAATCATGGAGTCCCTTTTTGGAAGCCTAAGTGGGAGTGAGCTAGTGATGGTATAGGTTGAGTTGAATTGATTCGATTGGTAGAAATCTCCCCATTATAAACTGTTGCTTTACTAAATATTTTGCCTACCATGATTATTTGTCAGCCTATGATGCATACTAATACGAGTGTTGTATTGATGCTACTCTTTCTACACCCTTTAGGGGCGTAGATTGTTGCAGGTGGAGTTCGTGTTTAGTAGCTTCTGAGGACGTGCCGAGGCCATCTGGAAGACTCTGTTACTCTCATCCTAAACAGGGTTGTCTTTCCTTATTTGTCTTATTGTATTCGTATCTTAGAAGCTCTTGTACTAGGCTAGATCAGATCTTTGGGAAATGGTTATAGTCAAACTTTTGTAGTCCGCTTGATTTTATTGTAATGGAAAATTGATTCTTTAGTTGTGTTGTTCAACGTGGAATTTTAAATGTATAATTTTGTGAAAAGATTCGCCTACTAGGTGGGAATAGGTAGGTGCCCTCACGGACCCTATTTTGGGTCGTGAAATTCATGGATTATAATTCCATAGGGTGCTCTACACTAGCCTAAACCCCTTCAATAACATTAGAAAAATCAAAGGTCATACCTTTGTGGCGAGGCCCCCGTCACGCATGGTATATTTTCAATGGTATCAAAATTTTGAATTTTCTAGGAATTTAGCCTGGGGCGTCACTCCCTGAGACGTGGCACGAGACGCGCGTGCCTAAGTTTTCCCTAAAACGACAATGTTCATATAATGGGAATAACTCCTGGCACAGAACTCCATTTGAGATCCACTATACATGGTTGGAAAGGTATTTCAAAGATCTACAACTTTTATGCTTTAAGTTTTCTCCAATTCTCAAAGGAGTTTTACGTAATTAGGCTTGAAGTCAGGCCTACCGTAAAATTAGGTGATTCTATCGAATCATATGGACCTCATTGTTTGTCTTGACCAATATGAAACTATTTCCACCCAAACTCATCCCGGTAGGACTTCATATGAATAAAATGTCACATTAATACTCTCTTAACACATTCACACCTAATCCAGATTTACGGAGCATTACCAAAATATTAGAGGGATTATACCATCACACACACACACACACACACACATATATATATATATATGTTCATCAAAATAATCTTGAAATGGTAATGCTCGTCAAAATCCTTAAAATGTGTTTATTGTTTTTTAGAATAAAATGTTCAAAAATTAAAAATATTTTATAATAAATAATACATAATTATGTTATTATGTATTGTTACCTATTCCTAATAGGCTTTCATACTATCTAACGAAACTAATTGTTAATTGTTGCTGGTTAGACAATTTTCAATCATTCAAATCAAGTAGTAGATCATTAAAAATAATTTGGATGTTTTTCAGATATTCTAACTTTAAATAACTAATAGTAATTTTTAAATACTTAAATTACCATTTGATAATTCAAACAAATATTAGTTAGAATATTTATATAATAAAATTACTTTTGTACAACATTTTTTTTAATAATTGTAACGATCCGTTTGGTCGTTATGACATTTTTGACCTAATTTCCCCCGTTGACCTTCCCCCGAGCCCTGTTAATATAATTTTGACCCACGGGGATGGGCAACACGATTCCCAAAGTCATCGGGCGAGTTCTTTTGTGATTTGTGAGAGTTAGAGCTTTAAGGTGAAAAGGTTTGACCAATAGTTAACTTTTTGGTAAATGGAACTTTTTTGAAATTCCGTTGATTTCGTAAGGTCCGGAGCGTCGATTATGACTTGGTGGGATATTTGATTCGGTTCCCAAGGCATTCGGGGGATTTTTGTCCCATTGGTTGGGAAGTTGGTTATGACCGTTTGGGGGTTGACCCAGTCAAATAGACCTCCGTTGGGAATTTTGAGGTCTCGAGTGAGTTTTAGCATATTTTTATGTGTGTCTGCATATCTGGTTTGTGTTCGGGAGGCCTCAAATAGGTGTCGGGATTTTGGATGAAAACTTGTTGAAACAAGATTTCTGCTAGTTTCTGTTGTCTTGCCCCGGCGAGTGTAGTTGCGTCCCTGCGGGTCTGCCCCAGCGATACTTAGTCTGCAGGCGCGAGCATCTTGGTCATTTAATGAGCTGCGCCCCAGTGGTTAGTCATTCGCTGAGGCGGTACCGCTGTAGCGGGCCTCTGTTCGCGGGAGTGGGTGATGTTGAATTAGAAAACCTTTTTTAATTCTAACTTCGAAACCATTCCTTCTATTCACCAAATTGTTGATCTAGAGAGCATTAAGATCTTCACCCTCTTTATTGCTTACATTATGATTAGTAGGGAAATCTATGGTGATTGTGAATAAGGTTAGTTGGGGAAGATGACTTTCAACCTTATTTTGGGTATTTGAAATTTAAGTTTGAAATTGAGTTTAATTGGAAAATCTTCCTAGACTAAGCATGGAATCTTATGAATTAGTGAATTATAGCTTGGATCTCTAAATTGGATTAAGAAATTGATTAAGGGTAGTTAGGGTTTATTCCTAATTTGGGAGTTTCGCATTAAATGATGAAATCGATGACTAATTGAGCCTAATTAGCAATTGAAGAGTAGAATTGAACTTCTAGAATGTTGGATTACTATTTCCATTCTTGAAATTCCCATTTTACCCTTGTGGGCCCAATTTCCACTTTTAAAGTCTAATCTTCGATTCGAATAAGTTTATAGCAAAATGGGTATCGTTAGTCTCCTTTTCTTACTTAGATTATGATATTGACTAGACTTCAATTATTCGGAAGCTCCTCAGAAGGGCAAGGCTCACATTTGATTGTTCGTGGCACCAGCTCGGCATTGAGGTAGGTTACGGCTTACCTTAGTTAGACTTTGATTAGTGAAACGTATGTATGCATAGAATTTACAGGAGAAAACATGATTAGGTCTTCGGACATGATGTTGCGATGGATATACTCTTAGGTTTGTATGACTTTGGATTATGTGGGCTTGTCACCGTTATTTTATGCACTGTGACATGTGGTGTACTTGTTGAGGTGATTGGGTGATGCGAGGTGATAGATTCACTAGGATGATTGAAACTCTGTGTTGTTACCATTTCCATGGTTGCTGTGATTTATGCAAGTCTTATTATGACTTATGGTGCTTTATGATCTCCATTGCATATTCATAAGCTTTTGATTCATCGATATCTCGTTCTTGCATTCAGACATTCATGCATGATGAAAATATTGGGGGAAATAGTGTGATAAAAGAATCATGGAACAATTGATGGAAAAAGACTTTGGAAACATCTTATGAAAGTGAAAGATGAAAGTCACCTCTGGGCTTTGTGCTGAGTGGCTGATGTTATGAAAGTGAAAGATGAAAGTCACCTCTGGGTTTGTGCGGAGTAACTGGTACATGGACACCATGGGTCCCCCGCAGGCCATGACTACTAAGGCATTGAGATTCCATCCGGAGCATGTGTGTACATGTTGTGTTATTGGCCATTGCATTGTATTGATATCCATCTCATTTCATTGCATATATCATCATCTCATTTTGCCTCTATTGATCGGATTTGTGGTTGTACTTGTGTTATGGCTATTATGAGGAAATAGTGAAAGACTTGGCAGACTTATGTTTAGGTGCTTCACCTTAGGCTATGACTCGGCTAGTGATCATTTGTGATTTGTGTGGATGTTTGTGTCTGTCTGCTTATCTTGTCTGATTATGTGTTTTATATGCGTGAGCTAATCTTAGTCGACCTATGATGCTTACCAGTACATGTTGTTTGTACAGATGCTACCTTGCTGCATTCTTTTTTGAGTGTAGAGTTTGTTACAGATTCCACATCAGGTCCTCATGTGTGAGTTTCCCGTGGCAGTCAGTTGGAGTTTCTAGGGTGAACCATGTTCCGATCCGCTACCCAAAAAACTCTTCTATCAAGATATTTGTCCTTTGTATTCGAGACAGAATTGTTCAGACATGATGTACTTCTACTCTTCAGACTTATGCACTTACTTAGTAGCTCTTGTATTGCGACTTGACTAGATTCCTTGGGTAGTTGTTGTATTTCTGCACGTATATACTTTATATAATATGGAGACTGCGTAGAAAGTTCTGTTTCTTTTGGTATGCTTAATTTGAATGTTGAATAAGGGAAGGATTAGCGTGGGTAACCGCTCAACCCACGAGTTGGGTCGTGACAATAATTTACACAAGATATATACATAGAAAGCACATGTCTAGAAATTTATTTTAATAATAGCAAACGAGCACCAAGTATAATCGAACAAGAGCCTGGCCTATTTGATTAGAATTTTTGATGCTGTTGGAAATCTATTTAGAAGAAACTAGTGAAATCTAAAGAACCAACTGTAATAAAATGTGTTTAGCTTCTTTTTTCTGCACAAAAGGGTTAAATTTACCCTATTACAAATTGAAAAGATTTAAGTTTTGTCCTCTATTATACTATCTGAACAAGAAAACCTTGCCTACAAAGCACATGTCTAGACATTAATTTTAACAAAGGCAAACGAGCACTAAGTCTAATCGAATTCGAGCCTGGGCTATTTGATTAGAATTTTTGATACTGGTGGAAACCTATTTAGAAGCAACTAGTGAAAGCTAAAGAACCAAATGTAATAAAATGTGTTTAGCTTTTTTTTTCTCTCCACAAAAGGGTCAAATTTACCCTATTAGAACTTGAAAAGATTTAAATTTGTCCTCTATTATACTATCTGAACAAGAAAACCTTGTCGTTACCTGAAGGTTAGAATATACCTCTCTCCACGAACGGCCATCCGATGTGGAATAGTTTTTTGACAATCATGCCACGTGAAAAACTATTAGAAGCTCAATTATTATTTTTCTCATTTAAGTCAAATTTTACTCCTTTACTATTTGTTTTGGAGCACTCTTACCACTAACCATCGAATTGGAACAATTTTACTTTACGAAAAATATCTTTTTCATTTCTTATTCTTTTTCCTTTTTTGATTTTATTTGTTAAAATGATAAAGTTAATGTCAATAATTAAAAATATGAAAAGTTATTGAATTTACAATAGTTGTTTTTCTCTAATTTTGTTGAAAAATATCGATTATTTGTTGTTAAATGTTGTTTGTTATACGAGGAATTTCACTTATGATTTAGGCCAAGAAAGTGATATGATTTCTTTTAACCTTTTTCATCTTTGTTTTATGTTGCACAACATATTTATTTTATTTACTTATAAATATTTTTACTAACATAATTTGTTATTGCTAGGGTTTGCCCTGAATTTCCTACCTTATTTGGATTCTATCATAATTGCGTTTTATTTCAAAAAGAATTTCATGGTAGAAAAAGTTTTCTTTGTGGAAAAGGACTCTACCATATATATCGCTTTCGTAGAAGGAGAAGTTTTAGACTTCTATAAATAGAAGATCTTTTTCTTCTCATTTAGAACACAATATTATCCACAATGTAGATATTATTCTATCAATATGATTTTATGCTTTTATATTAGTTTTCTCAGGCCAATTGGTCAAACCATATAAGAATAATATCCTTTTTTTTAGAATAGTTTTCATCGTTGTTTGATTTATCGCCGTTAAGGTTTGCAATTGTATGCTTCTGCATGACGCCATGTTATTTCGATCCCAATAAGTGGTATCAGCGCCAATGGTTTAGCCAATGGTTCAACGAGGTTGAATACATGTTCAAGGTGGGTTCAAATCAAGAGCAACCAATTTTACGATAATGAAGATTTATTTCGGAGTATTACATGTGGAGATCAATTTTCAACATCTCTGCTGCTGCATCTTTGAAAATAAAAGCAAAAATATATTTTAAACCACTTTTAACTCATAATATTCTTAACTTTATTTTTAACCATGGAAAGCAGTAGTGATGGAGATTATATAAAGATGGAGAATCAAGATTACTTTGCTAGAAAATTTAGGTGAAGGGGAGATTCGTTAGGGTTTGCCCTAAATTTCCTACCTTATTTGAATTCTACCATAATTATGTTTTACTTTAAAAATGATTTCTTGGTACAAAAGGTTTCCTTTGTGGAAAATAACTATCACGATCCAATTTCACTAAGTCGTGCGGGCACCTACCTTCCCCACCTAGGTAGGCAAACCCTTAACTCAACATTCACAATTTATAGAAAATAGCGGAAGAAAGAAAAATAACGTAAGTCTCACAAATATAATATAAATAAGTGCGGAAGTAAATGAAATCCGCTCCGATTATATCTGGTCTAGTCATACAAGAACATCTAACTAAATACTACAAGTCTAAACAATAATACATAAGTAGTCTCAAAACGATGTCTCAGAATGGAAAGCAAGACATAATAATTGGAAGAGTCTTCGGGCAACGTCCTCATGCTCACCCTGAAGAGACCCGAATCAGCAATCCTCGATTATCAGCCACGAGGAGTAGAAGTGGATCCAACCTGATACTCTGCATTCATAAAAGAATGCAGCAAGTGCAGGTCAGTACAAATAACAAGTACTGGTAGGTATCATAGGCCGACTACGACTAGCTAACGTATATAAAGATAACAAGCAAGATAAACACGTAAAACAACAAGGTACAAGTCAACACGAAACCATATCCATGGCACAAGTCATCACCTATGTTATAGCGGTTGAACCCAACTGTGCCAAGTCTCAGTATAACCAATCCGAACCAGTACATCATAATCATATCACAATAAGTCATCACCTATGTTATAGCATCTAGACCCAACTGTGCCAAGTCTCAGTACAACCAATCCGAACCAGTACATCACAACCATATCACAGGAAACCAAAAGGTACAATGCAATGCAATAATGTATGTATGATGAATGCAATGCATATGCATCATACACATGTACTCCAACAATGAAACATCACATCTCGACAGCACAATCCATGGGGGACCCGTGAAGTCCATGTACCACTCGTCCCGGCAACAACCTCGGTGACGAGCACTCTCTCGATTCCAGCAAGAGACCTCGGGCATCGAGCACTCATTCGTTCCTGGCAAGAGACATCGGGCAACGTATACTCATTCCACTTTAGTAAACGACCTCGGATCACGGACTCTCATCTCTCTTTTACGCTTTTTAGCAAAGACCTCAGAGGCTACACTCTCTCACTTATCATCATCAGTACCATAACCATAAAATATTAATGTATCATGGAAATGGGTATGAATACGATGCAATATCAACAACCAATTCAATCCTAAACAGTACCATTAATGGCACACAAGTAATATCAATAATAAGGCTACACAATAAGCCACAATGGAATCACAATTTTCATCTCAATAACAATCAAGTAAAGTACCGCATTATCATAGTCATAATATATCACTAATCACTAATATCCGATGTCTCAACATGGCAACGAGCCAATAAGTAAATAGAACAAAATATGTCAACAACGCAACGGGGTGGAGAGCCCCCAAATCACACAACAAGGCACAACCTAAGATAATATCCAACCCAACTTCGAATGCAGAACAGGAGCCACGAACCACTCCACACTAGTCTTCTATTTCCGAACTGCCTCATAATGGTCAAAGTCTAACAATATGATGCTAAGTAAGCAACAAACCATGTATTTAAACAAGAAAAACAAATTGGGGAAGAAGACCCACTTACTTCAACCCTTTTTAATGGATGAAACCATCCTTTAATGGTGAATTTATCATAACTTCTATCTCTACAATCATTGACCTTCAATTCATGGGTTTCTAATCAATTTTACCCTTTAAAATGGATTTTAGGACAAAGTTTCCATGTTTATTAGAATCCTAAGTCCCAACATGCAATTTCAACCATAAGAAATCAAATTCCCTTCCTAGAAAGTGATAATCTATACTCCTAGATGATTAATCAACAACCCACCAATTATTTAAGGGTTTACTAATTCTAGGGTTCTAGGATTTTCACCCACCATTGATGGACCTTAAAATAATCATGGAACTTGAAGAAGAAAGGAAAAGGAACAAATAAAGATGGGGACTTACCCTCCAAGATGCTTTCACCGAAGAATGGAATGGATTTTGCCTCTTTCTCTCTTGAAAACTGACTTTGGCGTCTTGGGGTTAATGGTTAGGAGTTGAAGTATAAAATAGGGCTTTTATGACCCCGTCGGTCGCTGCGGCGGTCGCTGCAGCAGTACAGCTACAATGGACTCTTGGTCACTACGGCGGGCCTGTTGGAACAGTCCGCACTAAAATGGTCATAACTCCCTCATACGGAGGCGAAACGCGACGATTCTTTTTGCTATGGCTTCGTAATTACGATACGGATCTAATGGTTCAAACCTCACTAAAAAAGGTCGTTTGAGAAATCTGGAGCCGTTTCTATCCACCGACATACTGCGAAAATATCGAATACAAGCACGACAAAACCCAAACCTATCTGAAACTCTTCGGAACCTCACCAAAACTTGTGGACAAGTTCAAAATTATCATATTAACATGTTGAAACTTCCAAAACATTGACACGGGGTTATCCTAACCTGGCGTTGACCGTGGTCATCTCTAACTCGTCAATTTAACTAGTTTCCCCATGAATGACTCAATTTTCACTTGAATCCTGCGGGAACCAAACCAATGACTTTATTATGTCATATATCATACTAGCGCGACTTGGGGAAAGGTCAACAATGGTAATTAGGTCAAACGCACTATAACGACCAGGTGGGTCGTTGCATTAGATACCAATTTACCAATCATTCGTCCTCGAACGAAGAAGGGGAGTAAAAAGGCTGAAGCTGACCCAAGAACATGTCTCAAAACAAGACAAACCTTTAATTATAGACACAATTATAGCCCACTCTAAACTAGTAAAACACTCTAATTTTGCTAACCTATCTTTCACCCTTAGAGCCATTCTTAACACCACGATTTCCTAAAAACACGTAAACACACACCACAAGCCCGAGCCAATCACAGTCCTATCACCCATCTGGGGTGACTAATTCTAGTCCTTTATATTCTAAAAATGCTCACTCAAGCTATCCGATCATCTTATCAGTCAAAGCTTCTTATAGTTTAGCTAAAAGACCTATTTCCATATTTGTCCACTCGAACCTACCACAGGAATTGCTACAACACATATGTGTCATCTAATATCGAAGTCTGAGCATACTAATCCCAATTTATACTTATAATGATTACAACTTCTCTAGACCGTTATGATCACCAACGCAACAACAAATCTTTCTGAGACCAGTAAGCTTTCGTATCTCAACCCGGTTTGTTTAATACTACTATGTCAACCTTTTACCTGTCAACCATTAAACCCAAGTAACAATTTATCACGGAATTACCCGAACCTCTCTGTTTCTATCACTTACTTAATACAACAAAATTTAACTCAGAGATCTCGAAAATAAGCCTTAGCTTAGCAAGATGTTGTACAACTCGGGAACACCAACCAACAACCATATATGTAAGCTCAATAACCACATATGTAATTACGAAAATATAGTACAATAAACGATATCATCTCTCACCAGCTGTAAGTAACACAATAATCACTAGAGTCTTCATTTCTGTTATTCAACCAATGTCCCTTATAGACTATGACATACTAGAACTTACCAATTTATACATAATCCTCGAGTCGTCTTCACATTGTACAACCTCAACATAACTCTCAAATTATAAGCTCTTGTTTCGAACGATCCCCATTTTTATCCTAAATCAATCTTGGTCTAGGTTAGAGATTCAAGCTTATGATTCACTACTTCATGAAATCCCGTCTTACTATTAGCCAGATTCACCAATTAAACTAATATTTAAAGCCTACTATTCAACTCTCAATGCGAAGGTAGAAACTCATCTTCTCTAACTAGTCCCCATACATTCGCTCCATTAATTCAAGCCTAAGATAATAGATAATCATAAGATAAGACAAGGGAACTCACCCCCAGAAGAAGCAAATTCAAGAACTATCCAAGTTACCACTACTAGAAAATAGGCCTATAGCAACGGTTTTTTAGCAACAGTTAATAAACCGTCGCAATAGAGTGTATTTTGCATCGGTTTTAACCGTTGCAAGTACACTTTGACCTAACAGCACATTTTTAAAATTAAACCGTCGCGTTAGTCATATAACCGATGCTATAGACGTACATTTAGTAACGGTATTGGAACCGTTGCAATAGAGAATTCTATTGCAACGATCATATAAGAAAATTTAGCTATTGGGACGCTTTTCTTTCCCCCAATATTTCCCCCCAATATTTTTCCCTCCACTTATTCTATTGGACCCGCCAACTAAATAAAAAATATTGACCAAAAAGTTGATCGTATCCGAATAAAAACATATCGGGAAACGTTTCATCTAATATTTCTTCTCGAATAAGCTTTTAACAATGGGTTTTCTTTAGCAATGTGACTAATTTATTCGATTTGAAGCTTGTCAAGCAAAATTCATCGTGGTCTTGACTAATTAGTGTTCTAGCCTTTTGCATCAACGAGTTTGCATCATCGTTGTCTTCATCGTTGTCTCTCTTAACATGTATTATTGTTGTAGTATTTTTAAAAATCAGAAATTCTATGAGTTTGTTTGTGGATTTTTAGTTTCTTGGTGTGATAAGAATGTTAACTTTATGTAGCGTAGCTATGGAATTGTTGATTTTCGTACAAAGAAACTTGAATCTATATGCTCGCGTTTTTTTTTTTTTTTTTTTTTGGAAACAAAATATCTACTATTTGGTTGTGAATTAATTTCGGGTGTGAAAAAAAAATGGGATATCTAAGTAGTGTAGCTGTAGAATTTACCTTTTTCTTTCATTTTCTTGGACTATTTTTGAAATTTGTGAACTGGGTTTTTGTGGAAACAAAAATCTTCTCGCATTTGTTTGTGGATTTTAGTTTATGGGTGTGATAAAATGTGATCTTTACTTCCATTTTCTTGGGATCATCCTTCAAAGTTCGTACCTGGATTTTTAAGGAAAGAAAGGTTCTTTTGCATTTGCATGTTTTTGTTTGTGGATTTTAGTTTGTGGATTTGAAAAAAATGGGAACTTTATGTAGTCTAGCCATGGAATTGTTGTTTTTCTTCCATTTTGTTGAATCATTCTTGAAAGTATAGGTTTTTGTAGAAAGAAAATATCTTCAAGATTTGTTTGTGGATTTTAGTTTCTGGATATGATAAATATCTGATAGGGAAATCTATTCGGCGGTGAAGTCTGAGTAACCGAGCAATATTAGGAGACATGTCGAAGTAAATGTGGGGTATTTCAAAGTGGATTTAAATTGTTTTGTTCAAATTGTTGGAGCTGTACATTGCAACAACTGAAGTACTGAATTTTTATGCTCATGATATATCTGTTAATCAGTTTGATGTTTGAAACACTTTAGTTCTGTCACTTATATTGGACAGTATGTTTTTCTTGACTAGGTAGCTTCTGTTAATGTGCTTACCTTCATGTTTGTCTCTAAATTAGTGCACACACTGTATGATACATTATGTTATCTTTCTTTCGTATATTCGTTTGAGATTTTTATTGATGACAAACTTATTAAGTCTTTTTTTCTTATATTCATATGCGATCCATATTTCGCAATATCTCCGAGGAATCTTTAACTTCACAGAGACCAACAAAAATTCAGGTTCTAGTCTTTCACTCTATCTCTTAGGTATTTTCCTTCAAATCTAAGAACAAGAAGCAAAACTTTGTTATCATGTTATTGATAAACGATATCTCTTTTCTTCTGCGTAAATAGATGCTCAGACATGATAATGGCCTCTTAATGTTATTATTTGCTTCAATTTAAAATTTGACACTCCATAGAACTTGTTTTGTGTAGATTGAGGTCGTAACTAGCCAATGCATGGCCTTGAGGATTAAAAGTTGCAAAATGAACCCGTTTTGACCATAGGATACTCAACTCGTGGCCATAAGACACTTTGGAACTTGTAGCTCGATTGTTTCACCCTAAGTCTTAAAATCGAGACAAAATAGAGCCTACCGATGCTAAGAATTTCTAAAATGTGCTTTAACTTCTTACCTTTGTCATTTGATTTCAAGGTTGTCAGGGAAGGGCTTATGTTCTTGACCAAAGGATTAGTGTTGTTGGTGATTTTATCCTGTTCCTTCCCTGCGTCCTGTTTGCAACCTGATTATAGTGTCCGTATTAGCAACCTGATTTTTTTTTTTTTTTTTTTTTGTTGTGCAACTTCTGGAAATAGAACAAGTTTATGGTGTCCTAGAGACTGTACTGTTAGTCTGTCAAACTTGCTATATGCTGAGGTGATTTTGAAGAACTAAAAATTGACTAAAGCTGATTACAGCAAACCTTGATTGAAACCTGGAATGCTCGTTAAACCTATCGAATTCGTTTAAGTAGTGTTTGAAATTGTTTTAAGTTTAGAACTTGTTTGAAAGGGCTTAAAACTCGTGGTTAAGTCTCGTCTTGATTATTCTATATGTCTTCTTAGAACCATGCTTGATCCTACATATGTGTTTGGGCTTCTTAGACGAGTGTAGGAGCGTACTTGAGGTAGATTCCAATATCCCGCAAAATATAAGTTATCCATGTGAGTTCACCTGCTGTAGCAGCTAAGGCTCTATATTCCTCTGCACTTGACCTTGCCACAGCCTCTGCACTTGACCTTGCCACTGTGTTTTGCTTCCTAGAGGACCAGGATACACAATTTGCACCAACATATATGCGCGCGGCCAAAGGTGGATCTTCTTGTTGTTGCACACCCCGCCCAATCCGCATCCGAGAAGCCATACGGTACCGAATGAGGATTGAGATATAATACATAGCCCATGAGAAATAGTTCCTTGTACATATCTTAGTATCCTCTTGACAAACCGAAAGTGCACGAGTTGGGATTCTCGCATGAATCGGCTAGCAAGGTTGACGGCGATGAGTTATATCGAGTCCGGTCGTGTCAAATATTGCGTGCTTCCTACAATGCTAGAAAACTCACCCCCTCCATCACTTTGAAACACTTTAATGCTTTTAGAAAACTGTTTCTCAACCATTTTCTAGAACTTGACAAACACCTCAAACAATTCTGATTTTCTTAAGGTTCCTTTTCAATCTTATTTCTCAAGCCAAAAGGCAATTTACAACTAGGGGTGCTCACGGTTCGGTTTGGATCGGTTTTTATTTAAAAAATAACCAAACCAATTGAGTCGGTTATTCAAATTGTCAAACCAAACCAAACCAAACTATATCGGTTTTTACTATTCGGTTTTTGTCGTTTTTTTATCGGTTTTTTTCGGTTTTTGTCGGTTTTTTAAAATACATCGTAGTCACTATCTAAATTTAAACTCGTGTGAAATAGTATTGCCAAGAACACTCACTCCTGAAACTAAACTCAGGAGCATACTTATTCTTAGCAATGGGTAGTATTGCCAAGAACAGTAGAGCAAGCACAAAACAAATTGGTAGTATTGCCAAGAACAGTAGAGCAATTAGTTTAGCGAATTGCCCTTCTTTTGGGGTGGTCTTTAAATTTTGCCCTCATATTTGCGGTCTTTAAATTTTGCCCTCATATTTGTGGTCTTTAAGTTTTGCCCTTAGCTTGGATACCCGAGGTTTTGGGTTCGAACCCCCGCTCAAGCATAAAATAAAGAAATAATTTCGCAAGGCGGCCGGAGGGAGTGTCTCGCCCTCCGGCATAACTTCCTTAAGGAAAAACTAAAGTTATGCCGGAGGGGGCATAACTTTTCCTCAAGACATAGTTTAGTTATGCCTTATGGAGCAAAACTTTTCCTTAAGAAACTATGCCTTATGGGGAACGATTTTAATTAAGGTATAACCAAAAGTATGCCTTAACTAAAAGTGTGCCTTGAAAAGTTTTTTAAAAAAAAAAAATGTCTCAAGGCAAAGTCTGCCCCCTCCGGCATAACTTCCTTAAGGAAAACTAAAGTTATGCCGGAGGGGGCATAACTTTTCCTCAAGGCATAATTTAGTTTTGCCTTATGGGGCAAAACTTTTCCTTAAGGAATTATGCCTTATGGGGGCGACTTTTAATTAAGGTATAACCAAAAGTATGCCTTAACTAAAAGTGTGCCTTGAAAAGTTTAAAAAAAAAAAAATGTCTCAAGGCAAAGTCTGCCCCCTCCGGCATAACTTCCTTAAGGAAAAACTAAAGTTATGCCGGAGGGGGCATAACTTTTCCTCAAGGCATAATTTAGTTTTGCCTTATGGGGCAAAACTTTTCCTTAAGGAATTATGCCTTATGGGGCATACTTTTAATTAAGGTATAACCAAAAGTATGCCTTAACTAAAAGTGTGCCTTGAAAAGTTAAAAAAAAAAAAAAAAAAAAAAAAATGTCTCAAGGCAAAGTCTGCCCTCCGCATAACTTCCTTAAGGAAAAACTAAAGTTATGCGGAGGGGGCATAACTTTTCCTCAAGGCATAATTTAGTTTTGCCTTATGGGGCAAAATTTTTCCTTAAGGAACTATGCCTTATGGGGCATACTTTTAATTAAGGCATAACCAAAAGTATGCCTTAACTAAAAGTGTGCCTTGAAAAGTTAAAAAAAAAAAAAAAAAAAAAATGTCTCAAGGCAAAGTCCACCCTCCGCATAACTTTGGTTTTTCCTTAAGGATTGTATCTTGGATCCGCATACACTCTCCCCACCCCTGTCTTGCGAAATTATTTTTTATTTTATGCCCGAGCGGGGTTCGAACCCGGAACCTCGTGTATCCAAGCGAAGGGCAAAACTTAAAGAACACAAAGATGAGGGGCAAAATTTAAAGACCACCCCAAAAGAAGGGCAATCCGTGCAAAAAAATGATTAGTTTAATTCAAAAGCATGACCCAAGAGTATAAAAACATAATATAAATTGTAATGTTTTCATAAAAAAATTAAAATACATACATATATATATACAAATTTAATTTTTAACATAATATATAAAGTCGGTTTGGTTCGGTTTTTTTCGGTTTTTTTCGGTTTTTTAAGACTTGAAACCAAAACCAAACCAAATATAGTCGGTTTTTAAATTTAAAAACCAAACCAAATCAAACCAAATAAATGTCGGTTTTTTTTTCCGGTTCGGTTTGGTTATCGATTTTTCGGTTTTTCGTGTTCAGCCCTATTTACAACCTTTTCCCATTTGACAACTAACACAAACAGTAGGACTTTTATTCTAACAAGTGATATTGATACACTTATTTTTGTCTAAAACTTCTAAAAACTTAGAGTTTGGATGCCCAAGTCTGGCATGCCAAACATCACTAGGGATATAGCATGGTATCTAGATGTTGGTGTTGTGATCACCTTAGACTGGAAACATTGGCTCATGTTTTTCATTTGATAATTAGATACGACTAGGGGATCTATATTTTGTAACACCACCTGACTTTTGGTGTAATGAGGATATCAATAGCAGAATGTGGCATGGCAAATGGGAAGACAGGATATCAATACATATTGGATAATATCAAGCCTCCTAAGCAGCAAATAGAGATAGATAAACAAATATGAAGACAGGATACCAAGGGAGAATTCAGTACACAACGAAATGATATATTCCAGTACATATGAGTCAAAGGAGCCTTTAAAGGTATCATTTTCTATGTAGAGCCTGGTAATTTAAATTACCACTAAATTATGTTATTTGGAGAATGGGATATAGCATGGTATCTAGATGTTGGTGTTGTGATCACCTTAGACTGGAAACATTGGCTCATGGTTTCTTCTGATAGAGTACCAGAAATCCAACTTCTTAGCAACACATCCTTTTGTTCCCAATCATCACTACTATCACTGGCTTTCTCACAACTTTTATCACTAGCTTTGTCACTGCTTTTACCACCGCTAGCAGTAGTTTATACACATGCACCACTCGTATAGCACACTTCTAATGCATGAAGGAAACTAGTCTATGATAGAGTTATACATTTAACTAAACTCTATTACTTAAGCTTATCACAACTACTTAACAATAACAATAATAAGATTGTACTTATCCTAAGTAACCTTATCATGATCGTTGATCTTATCATGATCTTCAACATCTTCATCATGTGTTATATCAGATTTTTAATAATATGTATCATGCTTATTATTTTTGTCGTCCAGATTTTCTCACTTGTTCAGTCTTAGATTTACACAGATCTGGATAGTCATGAATCAACAAGGGCCTTCAACAAGAAGCAAAACAGCTCAAACCAGAGCATATGCTAAACCTGGTTCATTGTCATACTTGGCAAAAAAAAAAAACGGCAGTTATTAACCACAAACGAAACTGTTCAAGCTATAAGGTCAGAGAGAGATCATCTGCTAGAATTAATTGGAGAACGAGAAGCTCAAGAAAGACCACAAGCTAACCAAAGTGAGCAACTTGTAGAAGAGCAACATGTAGAACACCCGAGGAGCAAAAATGTCGTCGAGGAGCAACGGCCGTCGAGGACGAAATGCAAATGGATTCTACAATTCCTCCCACAAATGAACAATCAAGCAGGTAACACATAGCTTACGAACTTATTAAATTCATCCATGACTTCTAATTTCTTACATTTTCTTTTAACTTTAGGCCCTTCGACTCAGAAAAGAAAAAGAGGCAGAACGCAAATGCATAGTGTGCATAGCCGACATGAGCGTAAATTGATCCTACTGAATAGGCTCAATCAACCTATTGGTCCTACTGAAGATGTTGTAATAGAGTTTGGTAGCTTCCTCGGTACATTAGCGAGATCGCGACCCTTTGCCCATTTGATATACTTGATTGGAGGAAAATGGACACAAAAGATGATTTATGGATATATACCAAGGTTTGAAGTTTCCAATATTTAAGTATTTGTTAAAAGTATTGTTTATGCCGACAAAATGACACAAAATTGTAGGAGAAATATGATATTCCCGAAGTCGGCAAAAAGTGGACTTTGAATGCAATTCATGCCGCTTGAGAAGGCATAAAAGTGACTTGAAGAAACTTTGTTACAAACCAAAAGTTACCGATGAAATCATAATGGCAAAAGGCCAGGTCATATTCGAATGTCAATTTAAAGAGCTCCTCGAATATTGGAAGTCCGAGAAATTCCGTAAAATATATTTCCGTAATACATTTGTCTTCTCTCGGTGCAAGTGTCCTTCTCTCTCGTCTTCTCTTTCGTTGCTGCGATATGGTCGTCGTTGTAGGTTTTTTTTTACCTTTCTTCTTCTCTCGCCGTCGCAAGATCGCTATCGCTATCGCATTTTTTTTCTTGTAATTTCTCTTCTTATCTTCTTGTCTCCGTTGCGTAAAATGTCTAAAACAAATGCTGAGAATCGGAAGAAGTTGTTGAATCCGCACACAGTCGGCAAAAAAAGTTTCGCTTTAGTCCGCAATAAATTGGTGTGTTCTCTTATTTTTTTTTTTTATTAAGTCTTAACCTGTCATTTTAAGCGATTTTTTATATCCATTTTGATGTGACTAGAAAAAACCAAGGGAAATGTATCACTTAAGGAGATCTTTGTGGAAACAAGAACAAGGAAACCCGGGCGCTTGTACAAGGAGTCAAATGAAGACACAACTAGTAAAATTGTATGTATATTATGTATTGCAAGTTTTTATTGAAATCTATTATTTATTGTTAGTTTTTGTTTGCTTGAGTGCGGTTGTTGGATTGTCTTTGTTAGGCTGAAATGGAGGAAATTGAAACACAACTAAGCGCGTATGGTAGTCGGCTTGTTGATGCATACTCGGCCGTTATGGGTCCGTAACATCCGGACGTCTAAGACTATATGGACGGGGGTTACAAAGACTTCTTTGAAAGGAAAAGATGGAACTTTTGAACCAACTTCAAATGCCACAAATGATGTAGTGCAAGAAATGCAAGAAAGGATCCAAAAAATGGAGGAACAAATGGAGGAACAAAAGAGAACTATGCGAGCGAGGTTACCGAGTTACTTCGTACATTACTTCAAAAGTAATTGAAAAACTCCAACGTGCAGGATTAATTAGTCCGGACATGCTAGCAGATTGTGTGCGCCTTCACCGGAGAAGCTACGTCCGCCCCACAAGTAGATAGCAACAATTAAGGTTAGTCTCACTTCTTCTCTCCGTTGCGATATAGCCGACTTATATTGGTTCTACAAATTCCTATACAATGAACATGGTAAAATTAAACTAAAACTTGGAAAAAAAAGTTGCCGATAAGTTGTACGCACATCCGTGTGTTGTCGTATATATATCCCGCAAACTAAAAAGGATAAATTATAGCATTTTTTTGATAATTCCAAGACTAACGTTAAAAGGAAATATGAAGTGTATCTTAGAGATCCTTAGCCAATCGAATTAGGTTAGCAATTAATGGCCCGCTTTATTTGAATATAGAGTGAAGGATCGTAGCCGCAAGTTGCAAGTAGTAAAATTGAAGTAAAAACTTGTATTAACTAGGGGCATTCCAAGAATCGAACTCGGGACCTCTCGCACCCAAAGCGAGAAACATACCACTAGACCAAATGCCCCCGCTTTTGTTGGTACCCCGCCTAAACAATAGTTGGAAGTTTCATCTCGCTTTTCTCAGCTTGTACCATTTTATGAATTAATTTTCTAGGAGGAATGACCGATGAGCATTCTCTCGGTGTCTTGGGGGTCCCCTTTTCTTTCCCTTTTTAAGGCCGAAAGGTTGAGATGAAGGTATTGACAAAAGGAAAGTGAAGGAAAGAAAAAGTTATGCTTTGCTTTTTATGTTAAAAATGTGTGTTCATTTGTCTTAAAAATGCGTATGTGTGTGTATGTTACGTGCCCCGTTTATAACTACGTGCATACCTATTTGTATATTCGAGTAAAATAGTATATGTTTAAAGGGGACCTCATATAAGATCCGTTATATAATGAATTTAATCGATTTTTCTTGATAGTTCGGTAGTCATCATGTTTTTAATATTATGTTTAAGAAGAATGGCATGTATTATTTGGTCCGGGTAGTACTATTCGGCATCTTAAAGTTTTCCTATGTGTTGTCAGAATAGCTAACTATGATAATACGCCTATCACTCCCTCCTTTATTAGTTCAACAAATTGCTGGCCGTCGGTGTCGCCACGCCGGCCACAAATGTACCTTTTCGGATGGCGCGAGCGGAGAAATATTCATATATCATCCATTCTCTCATTTTGCAACCTTTGATTATACCGAGATATGGGCATCATGTTTTTAAGGTGTGTTTGAATAAGGTTGTCAAGTGAACACTAATACCTTTGAATATGACTAAGACTATTTGCGCATCATCTTAAAGTTTTCGATTCTATGTGTTGTTAGAATAGCTACCAACTATGATAATATGCCTATCACTCCCTCCTTTATTAGCCGGCTGCTGCTATCCACAAACAACTTGTTTGGCCGGGTTCCGCCGATGGCTACCGGGCCGATTACCGGCCGCTTTAAATTTCTTGCGGCCGCCGGCCGCCGCCGGGTTGGCTAGCCGCGGGGCCGCCGGCCGGTACCGCTCCGCGGTCGCCGCCGCGGCCGCCGGCGCTCGCCGGGCCGGCTGCTGGCTGAGCGGAGAAACATTCATATAACATCCATTCTCTCATTTTGCAACCTTTGATTATACCAGAGATATGGCTGTCCAGTGCATTAGGGTGTGTGTTTGAATAAGGTTGTCAAGTGAACACTAATACCTTTGAATATGACTAAGACTATTTGCGCATCTTAAAGTTTTCGATTCTATGTGTTGTTAGAATAGCTACTAACTATGATAATATGCCTATCACTCCCTCCTTTATTAGCCGGCGCCGTCGCGCATCGCCACAAACAGCCTTGTTTGGCTGGTGGCCGCCGCCGATGGCTACCGGCCGATGGCCGGCACTGCGGCCGCTGGCCGCCGGCGGTGTTGGCCGCGGCGCGGCCGGGCTGGTTGGTTGCTGTCGCTGCCGCGTTATGGGCCGCCGTCGCGGCCGGGCCGAGCGGAGAAATATTCATATATCATCCATTCTCTCATTTTGCAACCTTTGATTATACCGGAGAGATATGGCTGTCCAAGACATTAGGGTGCGTGTTTGAATAGGTGTGTGTTTGAATATGGTTGTCAAGTGAACACTAATACCTTTGAATATGACTAAGAGTATATTCATTTCTAGTCTTGTCATCATTAGTATGTATGCATTGTAGAGATTTAATTCTTTTATGAAAGCTTTTCTAAATCATTTTTCCTTATCAATTTTTTGTAGGTGGTGAAATTGAACAAGGGGATGAAAGAAGTGAAGATACGTGATCGACTAAGGAGGATTGGGTTAATTTTTTGGAAAATTGAAGACTTGTGTGTTCCACCTCTTGAATGGTCAAACATTATCTTGATATTTTGCTTTTTATGTATATTACTTGACCTCTTGGATTATTATTTTGGTATGATCGATGTTGGATCTTGTATTAGTATTTTGGTATATGACGTCGGATCTTGAATTATTATTTTGGTATATACGATGTCGAATCTTAGATTATTATTTTGGTATGATGTTGGATCTTGAATTATTATTTCGTTGTGATGTCGGATCTTGAGTTATTATTTTAGTGATGTCGGATATATATGTGGTCTATATTGTGTTAGCCTCTATATAGTCTCATTGCGTAGAACCATAATATCCGTTGCGTAGCATCATAATACTCGTTAGCGTAGCACCGCAATAATGTCACGTAGCCCCATAATATATGTTGCGGTAGACCTACAATACCCGTTGCAGTAGAATTCTAATAATTGTTGCAATAGTCCTAAAAATAATCGTTGCAATATTATATAGCCGTTGCATTAGCTCTATAACAACCGTTGCAATAGGAAGAAGCAGTAGTTGAATAGTCAGAAATGAGCGTTGCAATAGCGTTGAATAACCGATGCAAAAATCTATATTGCAACGGTTCATGTCACCGTTGCCGTAGATACATGATCGTTGCAATAATCGTGAAGAGCAAACCGTTGCGGTAGGATAATATATTGCAACGGTTTTACAAACAAATCCTGATCACAATTAACCGTCACAATAGACCTATTGTAACGCAAGCCGTTGTAACAAGATTCAAAAACCGTTGCATTATCACTATAGCAACGGAAAAACAAGAATCGCAACGGTAACGGCACCGTTACCCATAGACCAAAGTGCTTCTTGGGAACTGTATTGGAGTTTTATGAATAAAGAATTCAGAACTAAGTGTTTAAAATTTGAAATTCTGCTCCCATCGACCGCTGCGGCGGTCAATTCACCATTGCAGCGGTCTCGCTATAGCGGCCAAGTGACCTCTATAGCAGACCAAAATAAACCTAACCTCCGCTATGGTGTGCCTTCTTCCGCTATAGCAACATCACTATAGCGGTCCAAAGGCCACCACAGCGGACACGACTACCCCGACAGACCGCTTGCGGCGAGGGGCTCACCGCTATGGCGGTGCCGCCGCAGCGGTACAACTGAGGCAGTAAGCTCGCAATTTTTTCTAGTTTTTCACTCTACCACCCAACATTTCATCCAAGGCCTCACAACCACAACAAAACATGCACATAGACATAAAAACACATACGAACTCACCTGTGGCCTCGGAATTCCCAATAGAGTTCTAATTTTCTATGTTATCCCCCCGATGGACTCAACACAATTAGGCAACAATCACAAACAATCCAAGTTTTCAGTTCATGGACTTATACAATCGAGTTTCTATTAGCTCATTCTACCCTTAAAAAAGTTCTATTTGGTGGGGTCATCCTATATTTTCCATAACGACTGGGAGGGTCATCACAGTCAGATACCAATTATTCCCTTCCTAATAGTAGAGATTAATCTATCCAATGTTCTATTCTTTACAAGATTATGCAAATAAAATAACCGGGTCTAAATTACAACTCATACAACTAAACTTCAAGTCACAACTGGAAACTGGACTTGGATCATTCGTCTGAATCAGGAAGACGCATTTAGTACCATACCAGGCCATGCCATAACACAAACCGCTCGCACAAGAGTTTAGTGGTGGGGTTTCGACCATTCGTGGAAGAATAAGACAAGGAAGTGCAGATACCAATTGGAATCGTCTAGATACCAATTTGAATGAAGTACCATGAGAGAATGAAAGAAGTGGAAATTTCCTAAATGTCCCATAGCCTCTCACAGATAGATACGGAGCTCTTCTTACCGATCCGCAAGACTCTACTAGACACGTCCTTGTACAATGAGATTCACGAACCTAAAGCTCTGATACCAACTGTCACAACCCTAATTACCAATCGTGCGGACACCTACCTTACTATCACTAGTAGGCGAACCCTTACCCATTAACTCATTAATCATTAGCCAATTTCAACTTCTTTAATCATTTATACTAAAATAATCAATGAACATGTGAATGAATATATAGTCTACCAAGTCATAATTAATAAATGATACAAGTGCGGAAGTCTAACTATTACATCCCCAGAATCTGAAAATCGTCGTACAAGGACTCTAACCAACAATGTCTAAAGAATGAAGTATATCTCAAATATAATAACAAAGAATGTCTGGAATAAAAATAGACATCTGGAAAGAGGGATCTTCAGGTGGCATGGCATGGATAGAAGCTCACCCTCGGATCTAATCGAGCAAACTAGCTTCAAGCTAGAGATGTAGTCTGGATGAAATCTCTGGGACATAATCTGCACTCAAAAAGGGTGCAGCAAGGTAGTATCAGTACAAACACTATGTATTGGTAAGCATCATAGGCCGACTAAGATTAGTTCACGTATATAAGCATAAAATCAACAAGATAAACAGATAGGCACTTAATACTCAAATTCAAGTCACAGAATATCCCATAACAGAGTCACGGCCTAAGATGGAGCTTCTAAACCACAAGTCTGTCAAGTCTCAATAATCTCACCTGATAATCACAAGCCCAAGTTCCGTCCCTAGGTAGAGTCACTAATCCACAATTTAACTCAGTCAATGATCATATTTATTATCACAATAGGCATTCAACATCCATACCAATATCAGAACCAAACGAGCATATAATAACGCTGAATAAAATGTAATGATGTTCAATGCAAAATATGATGATGTGCAATGCAATGCACTGGCCAATCACTCGAATTGTACATACATGCTAACTGATTGCATTTGCTCAGTAGTCATGACCTGCAGGGGATCCATAGTGTCCATGTATCACTCGTTCCGGAATACTCCTCGGACCCGAGCATAAACCTCCGCTCAGGAAAGAACCTCAGATGCGGGCCACATAAATGTATCTCTCTTTTTCAGAACGAACCTCACACCACGAGCCCATAATCCACCGCTCCGAAAAGAACCTCGGACGTGGATCCACATCATATACCATTCGTTTTCGGAATAAACCTCAGACCACGAGCTCACATCACTTTTAATGAGCGATTATCAAGTACCATAAATCAAATAGTATCACAAGTTCAACAAGAAGATTTTATTAAATTCTTTACTAATTTCACATCACAATGTATGTCTCAACCTATTCCAGTTCATTAGTATGTATAGACTATGAACAATTAGCAATATCAATGTCAAACACAAGGCATCATGCCACAAGTCTTTCTCGAATCATTTTCGAACCATTTCCATCATGTATGAGGGTATGAATGCATAAATGAGTGTAAACATGGTAAATCAATGCAAACCAATGAAGCAACCGTGAAGGTACAAGTCACAAGCCACAAGTCATAACAAGATTTAGATAAACTCAATCGTGAAATAAATCATACAAGCCGTCTCAACCAACATAAGAGTCTATGTCCCTCTTTACTTCCACATATAGCAAGTACGCCGTACAACTAAGCCTTGTATCACCAAGATGCTCCATTTTTCTATATATTATCGTCAATAGTAAATCATACATCAAGTTTTCACCTACGTACTGTCATAAGTTTATATCACAATTCAAGTCTAAACTCATTATCCTTCCTTTCTCCGATGATATGTGTCACAATAAAAGAGAACAGAGTACAACACGACAATTTAGGCAATAAGTCTAATTACAATAACAGGGCAACAAGCCACCATCAACAACAATCAAACTAATAGAAATCCATCCCGAATCACCACAGTATGAATACAGCTAGACACTCATATTTCAGTACATAAAGTAATGGCGACGAGCCCACAAAATCAGAAGTCATACCAACCTAGCTAATATCTAACCACAACACCATGTCCGAAGACCTAATCATGCTTTCTCCCATCAATTATACACAACACAAACATTTCGCTAATCAAAGTCTAACTCAAGTAAGTCGTAACCTACCTTGAATGCAGAACCGGAGCCACGAACCACTCCACACTAGTCTTCTATTTCTGAAGCGCCTCATAATCATCAAAGTCTAATAATGTGATGCTAAGTAAGCAACAAACCATGTATTTAAACAAGAACAACAATTTGGGGAAGAAGACCCACTTACATCTACCCTTTTCAATGGATGAAACGATCTTTTAATGGTGAATTTATCATAACTTCTATCTCTACAATCGTTGACCTTCAGTTCATGGGTTTCTAATCAATTTTACCCTTTAAAACAGAACAAAGTTTCCATGTTTATTAGAACCCTAAGTCTCAACATGCAATTTCAACCATAAGAAATCAAATTCCCTTCCTAGAAAGTGATAATCTATACTCATAGATAATTAATCAACAACAAAATCAACAACCCACTAATTATTTAAGGGTTTACCAATTCTAGGGTTCTAGGATTTTCACCCAACATTAATGGACCTTAAAATAATCATGGAACTTGAAGAAGAAAGGAAAAGGAACAAATAAAGATGGGGACTTATCCTCCATGATGCTTTCACCAAAGAATGGAATGAATTTTGCCTCTTTCTCTCTTAAAAACTGACTTTGGGGTCTTGGGGTTAATGGTTAGGAGTTGAAGTATAAAATAGGGCTTTTCTGCCCCCGGTCGGTCGTTGCGGCAATCACTAGACCGCTGCAGCAGTACCGCTATAGCAACCTCTTGGTCGCTACGGCGAACCTCCTGGAACAATCCGCACTAAAATGGTCATAACTCCCTCATACGTTGGCGAAACGCGACGATTCTTTTTGCTATGGCTTCATAATTATGATATGGATCTAATGGTTCAAAACTCACTCAAAAAAAGGTTTTTTAAGAAATTTGGAGCCGTTTCTATACACCGACCTATGGCGAAAACCTTGAATACAAGCGCAACAAAACCCAAACCCATCTGAAACTCTTCGGAACCTCACCAAAACTTATGGACAAGTTCAAAATCATAATATTAACATGTTGAAACTTCTAAAACATTGACACGGGGTTATCCTAACCCGGCGTTGACCGTGGTCAACTCTAACTCTTCAACTTAACTAGTTTCTCCATGAATGACTCAATTTACACTCGAACCTTGCGGCAACCAAACCAACGACTTTATTAAGTCATAAATCATACTAACGCGACTTGGGGAAGGGTCAACAGGGGTAATTAAGTTAAAAGCACTATAACGACCAGGTGGGTCGTTACAGGATTAGTAAACAAGGATACTTGAAATGGTAAATCTATTATGGGTTAACTGAGCTAAGTTCAGGATAACATTTCGGAAATTGAGAAAGGCAATTCGAGCAAGGAAGCTTCAGTGAGATACATGAGGGTATTAGTAAGACTGGAGATGTGATATGCCAGACTTGGGATTATACGATACGCTGAGTTTAGAGAGTTTTCAGTTTAGAGTTGAGTGAGTTAAGGGAAAACTATAATGAATAGAGTGTATGGCCTACTATTATCTCCAGGTGTGATTCAACTAGTGTGCGAGACTTTTTGTCACGACCCAACTCCGTAGGCCGCGACACGTGCCCTAGTTGGGCACTCGTACGTACCTTAACCTAATTTAGCAAAATATTAGAGATAAACAGAAATCATAATTTAACAAGGGCAAGAGGGCATGCCGCACGAAGGCCGATAAGGCCGTCACAAAACATAAATAAACTCTAAACGTACGCAAAGCTCACGAGCATATACAGAACCCACACCACATGTCTACAGACCTCTACAGAACAAAACATAATCATATGACGGGACAGGGCCCCGTCGTACCCAGCATAAATATGTACAAATGTAACAGAAAAGTCTATACCAACATATGGGCTCCGGACAAAGGAGCACTTCAAATAGCTGAGCAGATGACCTAGACAGCGAATCAGCAAGTCAAACGTCTGTACCTGCGTGGCACGAAACGCAGCCCCCGAGGAAAAGGGGTCAGTACGAAAAATGTCTTGAATATGTAAAGCAGAGACTGAAATAAATAAAGCTAAAATCAGAACAGAATGTGCGGAATACAAACGAAATGCATAGGTAATCAAAATGCGTATCAGAAATCATAAGTAATGCGTACGGAAAACATATGCAAAAGCCGGCCCCGCTATGGGACTCGGTGAATAGAACAGAGGCGCCCCCGTCTCCGGCGCCAAAACACATCATACTTCAGAGTAGGGAATATCTCCGAAACAAATCATAACATACCAAATGGCCATATCAGATCATATCATAACAAAGCGTACATGGCACAACATACACCGTAACCCATGCACGTATATACCCCCTCACACGGGCGCGGCGAACAATGCGTAGAAATACGCTTGAGAACATATCCTGGCCCGGGCTCAGTGTGGGAAACATTGAGGCATCTACGAGTGGAGTAGTGCGAAACTAAATGCAATAAAATACCATAAAAATTTTCAGAGACTCAATGAGGCATAGCGAATGACAAATCAAAGTAATGAAATCGGACGGAATCATAGTACGTACCTTTCGGACATCGCAGAAGGTTATGTCAGGGCAGAACATTCGGAGTCAAAGTACATATCAAAACGTTTCATAGGACTTAATGGAATATTTCAAACAACCAACATTTAGAAATTTGAGGAGCGACCAAAACATTTCTTTTAAATATTGTTCAAAAACCATTCATTAGCATAATAGAAGTGAGTTCGGAAATAGCGGGCCCATCTCGGGTCAAATGAGGTGGCGTACTTAAATCACGCTCGTTGAACCTCATAATATCATTAGTAAGCGTTTTAGAGGGATCGGATTAGAATTGTACAAATTTTAGATGTCAAAAATCGATCTAGTCAAGTGTGACATAATTAGGTTCACAACCATTGAATGAAAAAGACTCAACTTTAGGTGTAGATTCCGAGAGATAGGAGCGAATCCAGAGGTCAAATCCGAAGATAACACACCTATATCGTGCCATGAAAAGGAAATAGAAGGCTTTACATACCTTTCTTGCCCTTTCCGATCACCGAAAATCAAATCCCGTTTCATCCAAAACCTGCAAATGGTCACTTTGACCAATTACTATTCATGAGACTTAGAAATTCTATTCTTGCCCAATACTTGTCTATAAAAATTTGGGCAGCACCTCCCCTATACACATAGCACCCCCGAGTTTCAACTCGGCTCAAAATAGTCAACAACAACCCAACAACAACACCAAGAATATCAACAATCACTACAAACCACAACATAACATAACTAGTTTACTTTCCGACATAGTGCAATAGTTCCCATTTCGACTTCATATTTTCAAATCAATATCAACGTGCTCTCTTTCATTACGGATCAAGATCATTACAATATAATTCGGAAGCGTTTCATAGCATTTCTACAACATATTCTCAAGACATACAAACTTGCTACCAAAGCCATAATTCCTCCAAATCTTCTAATCTTTAACATACTTATTCCTAACATGTTTCCACCTTCTAACTTCGTCAACAATCATTATAATTGCACCTTAACAATTTAATTATCATAAGGTCATAAAATCATACTTAAACAACATAAGCTTCAACATTCCATTTCAATACAAACTTACGTCATTTTTCCTTCATTCACATTACAAGATTCACAACAATACAACCAACATATTAGGCAAAGATAATTCACTTCCATTCCAATTCTCTATACTCCACGGCCACCCCCTACATTTCCATATTCCATCAAATTCATCCATCTTTCACTTCCAATATAAATTCCATCATAAGCACAACTAGAATACAACATAAAACTCAACATAATTACACTACACATATTCGGCCACATGTATACATTCATATTCACCATGCAAACTTCCATATTCTTATAATTTCTACTTATTTCCATATACCACAACACAACCAAACCTTCATAACATAAATAGAAGGGGTAAATTCTTACCTTCCTTTTCAAGTTTCTTCACTTCACCAATTCCTCCAAACGACAAAACCAACGGGTTATCTTCCGAAATAATTGCGCCACGTTGTAGAGGAACCTTGAATTAGTAGGAATATAGCAAGAAAATAATTTTTGGACAAAGATTTCCAAAGGTGGAAATTTGGAAGGTTGGCCGAATGGCCTCCTTCTTGCTCTTAAGTTTTCTCTTCTCATTTGTTCTTGAATTTTCTTGAACCATGATGCCTCTTATATTTATTTAGTTGGTCACATGAATTGTCACATGACCACCTCATGGGTTGGGCCAAGGCAAGCCATGGCCGGCCACCCTATCTCTTTGGGCTTGATTTTTCCTTTTTGATTCTTGAGCCCAATTAGTCAAAATTCTTATTTTGCAATTCCCGAAACTAATCTCCAAAATTCCAATTTTGCCCTTAGTCTTTTCCAATATTTCCACGTCAATAGTCTCTAAAACATCACATGCACACTAAGTAGAATCCAATTGGAACCTCAATTCCTACCATTCCGACTTATTCCCGATTTTTCCGAATACGTACAAAATGCGAGGTGTAACATCCTCCCCCCCTTTAGAACATTCGTCCTCGAATGTTCAATTAACCTCATGGGGTCTCATGATACTTCGGGGAGGTGTCTATCTTTCCAAACACACTCTTGAGCTTGATCAACACATTTGTAAGGGCCTTCATTGCCCCACTCCTTCCGTCATTCTTCGACATCCCCTTACTAGGGCTGCTCGGGGTCTTAAATCGGGTGTACGGCGAACAGAATCTGCGTCGGAATCAGAAGGTCAAACGGACGTCGGACGGAGTCGTATCCGGAATCGGAAGCACGACAGTACAACAAACAGAATCATACTCCAACGATTATCTTAGACAGACTCAAAATCGAAGCCAGATGCGTGGAAACATATCGGACAATCCCACAATCAGAATCAGACGTACTGAACTGTATTGGATAAATCTGTGGTCAGAGTCAAGCGTATCGGCACATGTACCAGACAGATTCACAATCAGGGTCAGACGCACAGACGTATGTCGGACAGATTCATGAACGGAGTCAATCGTACAGAGATGTATCAGACGGGTTTGTAGTCGGGTCGGACATATAGAGGCATAGCAGATAGAAACATAATTAAATTCAGAAGTACCGGGGTATAGTAGACAGAGTTTTATCGAAGTCAGGGGTACGAAAATATGGCATACGGAATCGTGTTCAGGGTCAGGCTACTTTTACTACTACCTTAGGGACCTACGGAAATTTTCCTTGTCGCGTTTTTTTACTTCTCGCTTGATTACAGACTTGCCTTTCTCACTCCTACCCACTGATTTCCTACCTTGCCTGTCGGCTCCCTCGAAGGCTTTACTTGATCATATTTCTTATCCTTATTTCCTCCCAATACTTCAATTCCCTTACTCTCAATATCTTTACTCAAATGCTTTCCCAAATATTGTCATGCTAGAACTCTTCCAATCACTATTTGTAACGCAGTCAGGGTCAGTCCAGTCCGTAACATTTATTTCTCACCTTTCACTTCACCCCTTACGTTCCGTTTCGTAATGCCTTCCGTTAGTTGCAACATTTTGTCACTGGGCTCACCTTTCGATCAACGTAATCACCAGGGAAAAAGTCCTACACATACATGCACATTCATTACCGTCCTACTTACAAGCATTCTCAGCCATTTTCCAAATTTGCTCTAAATCCCAAGTGATCTTGTACTTTCCCCTTTGCACCCACTTCGTTTGCTTCAGTCTACGCGGCTTCTGTAAAGGTGCTAGCCGCTTCACATACTTCCTTTTCCTTTAGGTCACCCCAAATTCCCATTTATTTCTTATACCTACAATTGTGGGATTTCCTGTATCCTTCCCACTACGGTCTTGCCCCCACATTCATATCACGACTCTTTTTTTTTCGTCCGTATTCTTATCGCAACCCTACTATCATTTCCTTAAACGGGAGCTTGTCATAATTCATCCCGTACTATAGTTATTCTTAGGTCTATCTAACTTCTCATTTATCCTCTTAAATTCCAAGTTTGCAAAATTTTTCAATTACTTCCCAGGGGGGTCACCCATCCTAAAATTGCTCCCCTCCTGAGCACGCTTAACTTCGCAGCTTCGACGGATTCTAGTCCCTTAATGCCGATATAATCACGTCCATTTCCACACACGACCTTTATTACATAATCTGAGGCTAATCGAGGCCTTACAGATCCCAAGACATGTTCACAACACGTCCTTTCTTGTGCAATTACTATTTTACCCTTCTTAAGCTTCGGTAGTCACCTTTGCAAATTCTTATTACTCGAAATCTGTGCGCCGCGAATACCCATAATACCGCATAGAATATACAGCTTCGTATCCTACGCTAGTCATTCAGGATCTTCTGTTTCAGGTAACGGGACAAATATATTCGAACTTACCTGTGTGACCTTTCCCGTCACCACTTACCATTTTCCGCCGTATGCAAAACTCACGCAAGGAATTTTATTTCCTATGACTCGGCTCTATCGCACGATCTAAGACAAAAGAAGGTCAACAATTCCTAGATGCCACGTAGCCTCCCGTTTATAAATGTGGCGCGCTTCACACCATAAACAGGACTCTACTAGACACGGTCTGTAGACATTCCGAGGACCTAACCGCTCTGATACCACTTTTGTCACGACCCAACTCCGTAGGCCGCGACACGTGCCCTAGTTGGGCACTCGTACGTACCTTAACCTAATTTAGCAAAATATTAGAGATAAACAGAAATCATAATTTAACAAGGGCAAGAGGGCATGCCGCACGAAGGCCGATAAGGCCGTCACAAAACATAAATAAACTCTAAACGTACGCAAAGCTCACGAGCATATACGTAACCCACACCACATGTCTACGTACCTACGCGAACAAAACATAATCATATGACGGGACAGGGCCCCGTCGTACCCAGCATAAATATGTACAAATGTAACAGAAAAGTCTATACCAACATATGGGCTCCGGACAAAGGAGCACTTCAAATAGCTGAGCAGATAACCTAGACAGCGAATCAGCAAGTCAAACGTCTGTACCTGCGTGGCACGAAACGCAGCCCCCGAGGAAAGGGGGTCAGTACGAAAAATGTACTGAATATGTAAAGCAGAAACTGAAATAAATAAAGCTAAAATTAAAACAGAATGTGCGGAATACAAATGAAATGCATAGGTAATCAAAATGTGTATCAGAAATCATAAGTAATGCGTACAGAAAACATATGCAAAAGCCGGCCCCGCAATGGGACTCGGTGAATAGAACGAGAGGCCCCCGTCTCCGCGCCAAAACACATCATACTTCGTAGTAGGGAATATCTCCGAAACAAATCATAACATACCAAATGGCCATATCGTATCATATCATAACAAAGCGTACATGGCACAACATACACCGTAACCCATGCACGTATATACCGCCCCCTCACCGGGCGCGGCGAACAATGCGAGAAATACGCTTGAGAACATATCCTGGCCCGGCTCGGTGTGGAAACATTGAGGCATCCACGAGTGGAGTAGTGAGAAACTAAATGCAATAAAATACCATAAAAATTTTCAGAGACTCAATGAGGCATAGCGAATGACAAATCAAAGTAATGAAATCGGACGGAATCATAGTACGTACCTTTCGGACATCGCAGAAGGTTATGTCAGGGCAGAACATTCGGAGTCAAAGTACATATCAAAACGTTTCATAGGACTTAATGGAATATTTCAAACAACCAACATTTAGAAATTTGAGGAGCGACCAAAAAATTTCTTTTAAATATTGTTCAAAAACCATTCATTAGCATAATAGAAGTGAGTTCGGAAATAGCGGGCCCACCTCGGGTCAAATGAGGTGGCGTACTTAAATCACGCTCGTTGAACCTCATAATATCATTAGTAAGCGTTTTAGAGGGATCGGATTAGAATTGTACAAATTTTAGATGTCAAAAATCGATCTAGTCAAGTGTGACATAATTAGGTTCACAACCATTGAATGAAAAAGACTCAACTTTAGGTGTAGATTCCGAGAGATAGGAGCGAATCCAAAGGTCAAATCCGAAGCTAACACACCTATATCGTGCCATGAAAAGGAAATAGAAGGCTTTACATACCTTTCTTGCCCTTTCCGATCACCGAAAATCAAATCCCGTTTCATCCAAAACCTGCAAATGGTCACTTTGACCAATTACTATTCATGAGACTTAGAAATTCTATTCTTGCCCAATACTTGTCTATAAAAATTTGGGCAGCACCTCCCCTATACACATAGCACCCCCGAGTTTCAACTCGGCTCAAAATAGTCAACAACAACCCAACAACAACACCAAGAATATCAACAATCACTACAAACCACAACATAACATAACTAGTTTACTTTCCGACATAGTGCAATAGTTCCCATTTCGACTTCATATTTTCAAATCAATATCAACGTGCTCTCTTTCATTACGGATCAAGATCATTACAATATAATTCGGAAGCGTTTCATAGCATTTCTACAACATATTCTCAAGACATACAAACTTGCTACCAAAGCCATAATTCCTCCAAATCTTCTAATCTTTAACATACTTATTCCTAACATGTTTCCACCTTCTAACTTCGTCAACAATCATTATAATTGCACCTTAACAATTTAATTATCATAAGGTCATAAAATCATACTTAAACAACATAAGCTTCAACATTCCATTTCAATACAAACTTACGTCATTTTTCCTTCATTTACATTACAAGATTCACAACAATACAACCAACATATTAGGCAAAGATAATTCACTTCCATTCCAATTCTCTATACTCCACGGCCACCCCTACATTTCCATATTCCATCAAATTCATCCATCTTTCACTTCCAATATAAATTCCATCATAAGCACAACTAGAATACAACATAAAACTCAACATAATTACACTACACATATTCGGCCACATGTATACATTCATATTCACCATGCAAACTTCCATATTCTTATAATTTCTACTTATTTCCATATACCACAACACAACCAAACCTTCATAACATAAATAGAAGGGTAAATTCTTACCTTCCTTTTCAAGTTTCTTCACTTCACCAATTCCTCCAAACGACAAAACCAACGGGTTATCTTCCGAAATAATTGCGCCACGTTGTAGAGGAACCTTGAATTAGTAGGAATATAGCAAGAAAATAATTTTTGGACAAAGATTTCCAAAGGTGGAAATTTGGAAGGTTGGCCGAATGGCCTCCTTCTTGCTCTTAAGTTTTCTCTTCTCATTTGTTCTTGAATTTTCTTGAACCATGATGCCTCTTATATTTATTTAGTTGGTCACATGAATTGTCACATGACCACCTCATGTGTTGGGCCAAGGCAAGCCATGGCCGGCCACCCTATCTCTTTGGGCTTGATTTTTCCTTTTTGATTCTTGAGCCCAATTAGTCAAAATTCTTATTTTGCAATTCCCGAAACTAATCTCCAAAATTCCAATTTTGCCCTTAGTCTTTTCCAATATTTCCACGTCAATAGTCTCTAAAACATCACATGCACACTAAGTAGAATCCAATTGGAACCTCAATTCCTACCATTCCGACTTATTCCCGATTTTTCCGAATACGTACAAAATGCGAGGTGTAACATCTATGGTTATGTGATAAACTTCTGAGTGGGTTCAAGTAATGGTCTGACGATATCGGTGTATGTAAACTGATAAAAATTGAGGGATTGAAGAATCAAGAAAAGGTATAGTTGATTGTGAATCGATAAGAAAAAGGTACATCTTGGGGATTTATGGATTGTGGTGTCGTTTTCTTGCATATTCCAGATGGGGTGTGATTGTTAAGTAGCTTAAAGAAGGAAGTCTATGAAAATGGACCAAGCGGTATGACGAGGTCTCATGAGGATTTGTGATCAGCGATTAGTGGGAAACAAGTTTCAAGTAACCAACATGCTAAGGATTATGGGAGTGGCTTGTATGGTTCACAGTTGAAGAATTTCGTAACACTCTTTAGTGGATGAGTTAGTGTGGTTTAAGGTTAGTGTGGTCTAAGGGAAAGGAATTGTGGAAGTCCCTATTATAAGAAGGCTAGAGTTATATTTTCGAGATGCAACCATATTCGTGATAATGTATTATGCTGCAAGTAATATTGATTGGATAGCTTGGGTGAGAACTTGGGATATTAAGGACTTGGGTGTAATTATGTGAGGTTTAGAGCAGTAGTTGAAAGATTGGATACTTTTGAAAAATTTATGGGCATATCGAGGTGATACAATCAGAGGTTCACTGGTTAAATAATTATTATATGAGGCTTCAGGTTTTGCGTCAAAAAGTTCGGGGTTGTATCGGATTTGCGTGTCGGGTAAAGGTTGAGAAGCATGAAGATTGGAATTGTAAGGTATAGTTCTTCGGTACTAAGTTGATAACTTAGATAGGACTCAACTTGTGGAGTCGAGTGTGACAAACAGGATTTGTTATGCGTGAGTAAAAGACTAGAATTGGCCGCCACAGATGTGTGGTAGGACTGTGATTGGTTTCAGAATAATGGAGTCAGGTCGAGTGACTATTGGTGGTATCCAAGGGTGGTACCTTTATTCAGGGTCAAATGGTTCGAGTTAAGCTTAGTGGTCTATGTTTATACTTTTAGAAATATATTTATGGTACTTGTTGTTTGTACTAACCTGCACTTGCTGCATTGTTTTATGAATGCAGAGTACTAGGTAGGATCTACTTCTACCCCTCATGGCTGATTATCGAGGTTGCTGCCGAGTCTACTCAAGGTGAGCATGAGGACGTTCGCTGCTCGAAGACTCTTCTTACTATTTAGGTCTTATTTCCATTTCGAGACATCTTTTGAGATCTTATGTATTATTCAGACTTGTAGTAATTGGTAGATGTTCTTGTATGACCAGACTAGATACTTGGTTTGGATTCTCATTACTTCCGACTTTTCTTTATATTATTATCGTGAGACTTATGTTATTCTATCTTCTTCCGCTGTATTTATGTTTATGATTGTTGGGATAAGGGTTCACCTACCGAGGTGGAAAAGGTAGGTTCCCACACGACTTAGTGAAAATGGGTCGTGGCATCAACTAGCATGATTAATGGATTCCTAAGATGAATAATGTAACATGGAATGGAAAGGAAGGTGAAGGAACTTACCACAATGATTTTCAATGAAGAATAGCCTTGAATGCTCCTAACAAGCTCTAAAGTTGGAATGGTAATTAATGACGGACTTAGGGCTTTTAACACTCATTTAATGAATCTAACTGCTCGTCGCCCCCTTCAGCGCTTCAGCGGCCCCATGACCGCTTCCGCAGTCCACCAGAAATTGCACATGGCCGTTATAGCGGCAAGGTAACCGCTAAAGCGGTACCATTGCCATGGTCCTCGTGCTGCCATAGCAGGCACCAGACACCAGAAATTCCCAGGTTTCACTATTTCAACCCGAAATCCCGGGTACCACCCGAGGCCATCTGCTCACATACCATATATGCAGACATACATAAAAACACACTACGAAAGCACTTGTGGCCTCGAAATTTCCAACAGAGGTCTCGTTGACCGAGTCAACCCCTGATACCTCAAAACCAACTTCCCAACCCAAGTCTCAAAATGCACCCGAGTGCATTGGGAATCGAACTGAATATACACACAAGTTCTAAAAGATCATCTGGACCTATCGGAATGGATGGATTCCTGAAAAAGGTCCGTTTACCTAAAAGTCAACTCTTTTTCGCTTCAAGCCCAAATTTCTCACAAAGTCACCCAAATCATATTCAAAGACCTCGGGAAGCGTGTCAATAGTCCCCTCGGGTCAAATGTGAGCTAAACAAGCACGAGAAAGGATCAAAAGCATCGAAAAAGCAATAATGGCCAAACGGGTTGTTACAATAACTCTACCATATTTATCGCTTTCCTTGAAGGAGAAGTTTTAGACTTCTATAAATAAAAAATCTTTTTCTTCTTATACAGAACACAATAGTATTTACAATGTAGTCATTAAATAGTCTTATTTAGGGGGAGATTATTCTCTCAATTGGATTTTATCGTTTTATATTAGTTTTCTCAGTCCAATTGGCCAAATCATATTAGAATAATATGCCTTTTTTAGAATAGATTTATTCGTTGTCTGATTTATCGCCGTCAAGATTTGAAATTGTCAGCTTCCTCACGCCATGTTATTTTGATCCCAACAGTTATGTGCTTTCTTCATTTATTTTTCGTCCTATTCTCCACCTTGTATTTTTAGTTCGTCAGTCACTATTCACCAAGATCATTTTGCCATTCCGATTTGGTATTTTATTTTTTAAAATTAAATTTACAATTCCACTTAAATATCAAACGTTCTTCTTTGTAACTTGAATATTTTGAAACCTCATTTCTCTTATTAGTCTGAAACCTAATTTCACTTATTATCTAATTTCTGAAAATATTAATACATAAACTCTTGGGATTCGAAGTAATAAACTTGTATATTTTGCACTATCTTTTGAAAAGCTAAAAATATTTTTAATTATTTGCGGAAACGTACTTTTTGTTTGTTTTAAAATTCAACAATTATAAAATGATAATGCGTAAATTGAGTGAGGTATTTTCCCATTTCCGCATAGCGCAAGAAACTCAGTGGTTGGTGTTGTTTTCATCTCTCTTTCGAAACATCAACAAATAATTACTTCAGTTTGATAGTAAAGGGGCAAACGTGTTGTAAATTTAACCTAAATGAGAAAAAAAATCTGGGTTTCTGACATTTTGCACGTGAAAAATTATCAGAATTGTTTCTAGCGGAAAGGGGTACTTTTGAGCCTTCAGCTAACAATGCTTCGTTTATTCGAATAATAAAGTATGATAAATTAAACCTGTTCGAATAGTAAAGTGACAAAATTGACCCTTTTTTCTTTTTTCCTCTAAAATAAACATTTTTTTTGCGCGGATTGCCCTTCTTTTGGGGTGGTCTTTAAATTTTGCCCCTCATATTTGTGGTCTTTAAATTATCCCTTTTCATATTCTTTAGTCTTTAAGTTTTTGCATTGCATTGCAACTCGGCGTTCACGCAGTAATCATGAGGTTCTCCGAGTTCGAACCCCGCTTCAAGCATAAATTAAAAAAAAATTGCAAGGTAAGGTTTGGGTCGCGTGTATGCGGACCGGCATATGCTTGTTAAGTGAATTACCAAATTTATGGGACCCGACATACTCATGCCTTATGGGCGGAACTTGGCATAAGTATCTTGGGTCCGTATAACTTTGGTAATTCCTTAACAAGTTTATGCGGTGGGGGCATACTTAATGGGCAAACTTTTATCGCGGATTCGACGTAAACTTGTTCAAGGGAATTATCAAAGTTGATCTTGGACCCGACATGCATATGCCAGAAATCTGCGATAAGGCGTAAGTATGCCGGGCCCGCATAAGTTTGGTAATTAATTCCTTTATGCGTTGGGGGGCATACTTTTAATGGGTAAACTTTTTTATCTTCGACCCGCATAAACACGCGAAGGAATTACAAAGTTATACCTTACCCGACATACTTATGCCAAGTCCGCCCATAAGGCATAAGTATGCGGGTCCCATAACTTTGTAATTCTCACAAGTGTACAGATGCGGCATAGCGAAATTTAAACTCGCCTTGCGAATTTTTTTAAAATTTTGACTGTGTGGAGATTCGAACACAAACCCATAAAATTTAGCCGAAATGCAAAATTTAAAAATTTCAAATATGAAGGGCAAAATTTAAAGATCACCCCAAAAGAAGGGCAATTCTAAAATAAATGTGCTCTAAGGAAGTGAAGCAAACTATGTTGGCCCACATTACTAGAAAACAAGAAATGGCCAATTGGTCATAAAAGATTGTCTGACAATGCGTTGGCCCACGTTACTGGAATTTATTGCTTTCATTTCATACCGGTAGTCTAAAGTCCAAATTGCTCCAACGGAAAAATTTAACCTTCCAATGACTTTCTTGTCACTTTTTTTTTTTTTTATTTGTTTAATAAGGTCTAACCTGAAGCACTTGAAAATAGGTTGCATAGGGTTTGACATAAGACTGGATTCTGTACAAATCAAAGAACGTAATAAAAAAAAAATTAATTAAGCAACAGGTGAAAATTGTTAAAATTAATAAACTTTGTTTTAACTTTTCGTTTTGACAAAAATGAAGAGCTAATGGACATCACAACGATGAAATAGGTTAAAAAAAAAAAAAAAAAGACTCACACATCTTTGGCTTCCATAGGTTTAATTTGTTTTACCATTAACAACGGAAAGGCAGTCTTTATTCTATATCTTGAATTTGTGAAAGAAAGATTAAACGGAAAAAACTTCAAAGTTCATCTTTGTGGTACTTCCTCAAGTGTTTTTTTGAGCAACCGGTACTCCAAAATGCCGGTCGGGGGCTAAGCGGATGACGAATTAACCATTGACACTTGTTACAATGCACATATTCTTTTTCTACCTGCTTATAAAATTCCATACCCAAGAACTTCTTCTTTGAGGAGGAGGTGGGGGAGGATTTTCCATGAAAGTTTGAAGTAGAATAGTTGAGTTTTAAAATTGAGGTAGAGAGATAATTGTGTAAGAATGAAGTAGGAGGGAGGGGTATTTATAGTTGAGTTTTTATAATTTTTAATTGTAAATCATTTAAGTTTATTTTACAACGGCTAGTTTTTTGAACTTATAACGGCTAGTTTTTTTTATAACGGCTAGTTTTGTTAACTTATTAGTTAATATTAAATTTTCAAGTCTTATAAAAATTTTAAAGGCTTGGATTTATTTTTAATTATTTATAAAAGGAGAAAATAATTTCAAGGAAGAATTTTTTTTTTTTAATAACTTATAACTTTAAAGTCTTTAAATGTATTTAACAACGGCTATTTTTTTTTAACTTCTAAGGGCTATCTTTTTAATTTATTAGATAATATTAAATATAATTTCAAGTCTTTATAAAAATTATAAAGAATTGCATTTTTTTAGTAGTTATGAGAAGAAAAATAATTTCAAATAAGAATTTACGTTTATTTTTTCAATAGAACTTTTAAATTTCATAAAGGTTGACTCAAAGTCTCAAATACAAGAAGAGCATCTAATCTACACAGCCACCTTCTAGGAAGGGTTCTGTTTCAATTAGGCCTCTAAGTTATAATAAGATCACCTAATCTACACAACCACTTTCTAAGAAGAGTTCTGTTTCAACTAGGCCTCTAAGTAGCTAAATGTAAATTATCACACTAAAACTTATATGGATCTATGTACATTTTTTATAAATGTCGTATCACTTCCGTTGACTCAATTTCTGGAATTGGCACTGCTGCTTGACGGTCAATAAGTTTCATGTCGTCATCGTTGTTAGTGTTGATAATTGCTTCATATTCTTATTCTTCTTGACAGGTTAATTTTGGTAGCCCACAATTCTTCTTTCTGTGTTGATCCAATCTCTAAATAAGACAGAAATCTCCGAGCTATCTTGTGCTAATGAATTGCTGTGGTCTCTGAGTTGAAATCTTGATGTCTTAAAAGCTGCCTCCGAAGCTATTAATGATGATTGATAGCTAGGATATCTCGAGCCATTTTTTTAGAGTAATGGAAATGACTTGCCACGCTCCCTCCGCCATCCTAAAAGATCTTCATTGTCATCATCGTCCGTAATGATGCTTTCAAATCCCTGATTAAGATAAGAATCAAGAAGTAAAGAATGCACGAGGGAATCGGCAGCCTTTACTCCGAAACCATTACTCTGAAACGGACAACTTGAACCAACTAATGATCAGCTAGAAGTACATGTTTTTAGCTATTTTTTGTCATGCTCCACAGTTGTCCTAGACAGACCGATAACCGGTGCCTGAACTTGACCAAGCGAACCACATAAATGATATAATATGTGAAACATGACTGTGCGGAAATATAATCATAAATAACTTAAATGCTGAAAATCTGAGTAAGACTTATAATTTAATAACTGAAATAGTTTTCCAAAAATGTAAAGCATATAGACACAGTGGCTAAAGACAACATCTGAAATATCTGACATGACATGCTAGTCTACGAAGCCTCTGACATGAACATGAAATCTAAGTGTTTACCAGGAAAAGACCCGAACATACCTCAACACCCCGAATGATAATGAGGCTCACCAACAAGCTGCTACATGCAAGTTCTAATGAGAAGTTCTATCACCTTGAGTCTCTGTACCTATATCGTGAAAAGTAGCACCTCCAGCAAAAGAGACGTAATTACTGTTGAATAGTACTCGTATGTAAAACCAACAGAATGAATAAATGAAAGGGATGCACCAGGGAATGAGCAAGCTTTACTCAGAAACCTTTACTCAGAAACCAACAATTTTAATCAATTAATGATCAGCTAGAAGTACATGTTTTTAGCTATCTTTTGTCACGCTCCAAAGTTGTCCTAGACACCGACGTGTGTTCGACGACACCGACGTACGATTACGAACCGGCGAATCACATACATGATATAATATGTGAAACATGACTGTGCAGAAATATAACTCATAAATAACTTAAATGTTGAAAATCTGAGTAAGTCTTACAATTTAATAACTGAAATAGTTTTCCAAAAATTTCAAGCATATAGACACAATGGGTAAAGACAACATCTGAAATATCTGATATGACTTGCTAGTCTACGAAGCCTCTGACATGAACATGAAATCTAAGTATTTTCTAGGACAAGTCCCTGACATACCTCAACATCTAACATGACTGAAATAAAGGCCTAATACCCTGAATGATAATAAGGCTCACCAATAAGCTGCTACATGCAAGTCCTAACGGGAAGTTCTATCGCCCTGAGTCTCTGTACCTGCATCATGAAAAGTAGCGCCTCCAGTAAAAGAGATGTAATTACTGTGGAATAGTACTCGTATGTAAAACCAATAGAATCAGTAAACATAAGGAATGTATGAAGAAATGGTAGCTCAAATCAATAAACATGTTTCATAAGAAATACATAACTGAAACTGAAACTAAAAAGAAAACATGAGCTTAATCTGAACATGAGTATCATGACATAATATAATCATTTTATTGGGAGAGTCTTAGTAGAATCGACATATAACTACCATGTGAGGATATAGAGTCTGATCTTTGCCCAATCAGCTAACCCATCTCATACCTACCGGTGTATGAGACGTACATGACATGACTATATCTATAATATGAAACCGCAATGGGTAACATGAAGGAATCACCCGAACCAATGAAACAATCCTTATCATACGCTGGCATAGATAGTTAGGTGTTAACCATCTCGGTATCAATACTACTCCCAAACATAACATAAATAAAGATCGCATATAGTTCATGGTTTTCATAACATATTTCATATCTTTGTTTTATCTTGTATACACAATATAGTGTAGGGATCTAGTAGCTCAGTTGGTTGACTATATGAACTTTCACCTTATTGGTGAGGATTCGAATCCCCACATTGTAATCCCCTCCCCCATTTCCCCTTTCCCTACCCCATATGTAATTAAAAAAAATTAAAATGTATACATAGTATAGTTTTCATGAGACATGGAATCATGGAGAATTCATCGAATTAGAGCAATAATAATTCATAGGAATTTCGTGTTTCATGATTAAAACTCAAGGAAATCAAGACATGAGTATGCATGGATTATGTTCTGAGTTCATGGTATTCGGAATGATCTAACATAAATTAATTACAAGGCTTCATCATTTAGAACATATGAATATTTAGATTTCTCATGAGCTAAGGAATAATTCTATTTTTGATGGAGTATTCGTGGAAATCATGGAAGAACGTGATGTGGGGAAGAACAACGATGTTTTTACACATAGAGCGTTAGCCTTAAATACCTTTAAACTCTCCAATCTAACAAACACAACACGATTCTTGATGAAGAACCTCCAAAACCCTTATTTTTAGTTCTTGGGCAGGATTTACCTTGGAATCCTATATTTTGGATGATGATTCATGTTAGTAACCATAAAATGATGTTCGAATTGCTTGGAAATCATTAGAATGATCTTACCTTGATGTGGGAGGATGAGAGGAAGAGAGAAATGCTACTTAGGGCTTTAGAACGGAGTCTAGAATGTAAATATTGGAGTAAGACGCACAAATATTGTATTTATAGACACGGGGAAAACACCACTTGCCTACCACGAGCTTCATTGCGAGATCCTTGGTCGCGATGAGCGTCGCATCGCGAGCTTCGTTGCGGACAAGGGCCACATGGGCTATGCATAGCACGACCTACCCGCTCTCCCATACTTAGCCAAATTCTTAAAAATTCCTCCAGACAGGCATCATGATCACGGCATGACCTCCAACTCTCCAAATTTGGGTGCTAGTGGCTTCACGTCGCGATGATTCATTGCATCCAATACTTAGAATATTTTGTAGTTCTTTGGTCCAATGGGTCAATCCTTATCCCGAAAGTATGAGGGTTGACATTATCTCCCCTTAGGATCTTTCGTCCTAGACTGATGGATCATGATTTTATCTTAGGCGTACATAACATGCGTGGAATGGTCTTTATGAAACATACCTCCCTCATCTCTCGTTGTAATCATGAACATGAGTAATACACGTAGAATTTAGAAGGAAAGTCATAGGCATGAATAACATGAAACATTTAAAATATGAGCATAGATATGACGTGAGTACATGAACGTGAGAAGCATGTCATGGAACATAGATATTAGAATAGCATGGATACATGAAAACATGGGCATCATAGTGTTACGGTTCACTTTTACACGGGTACATAAAGGCTACTATCATAACTTGTCTCTTTGTTGGTTTGTTTAATAGAGTCACCACCCAATTAATTATGGGAAATAGAAACCATTCGTAGGTTGTTTTACGAAAACCTTTAAAAAAATTAGCCAAGTTCGGGTAAGTGTAACGACCCGTCTGGCTGTTATTGCATTTTCGGCCTTTTTGACCCTTTCTTGAGTTTAGTTAGCTCACTTTTTACTCGAGGGGACCGTTGACACGGTCCAGAGCTGTTTAAACTTGATTCAGGCGACTTTTTGTGAAACTTGGGCTTAAAGCAAAAAAGATTTGACTCAAAGTTGACTTTTGGGTAAACATACCCTTTTTGAAAATCCATGGAGTCCAAGAGGTTCGGATGGTATAGAACTTGTGTACATATCTGGTTCAGTTCCTAATGCACTTGGAGGCATTTTGGGACTTGGGTTGGGAAGTTGAAATTACGGTATCGAGAGTTGACTAGGTTAACAAGATCTCCGTTAGGAATTTAGAGGCCACGAGTACTTTCGTACAACATTTTTATGTATATCTGCATATTTGGTTTGTGTCCGGGAGGTTCCGGGATGGTTCCGGGTGTCGATTTCACGTTTGGAAGACACCCGAATTTTCTAGCGTCTGGTGAGCACTATAGCAGTGGGGTGACAACTATAGAGGTGGATACTATAGTGGTAGGGTGACCGCTATAGTGGTGGGTGCTGTAGCGGTAGGGTGACCTCTCTAGCGGCTAAGGCTACAGCGGCCTGTTGACCGCAAAAGCGGCTGACGGGCAGTTTTCTGATTTGAAAGACGTTAGAAACCCTTATTTCCTCCCATTCCTTATATTATATTTCCTTATTATATTGGAGTCGATTTGAGGAGGGTTTGGTCAGATTTTTCTTGAGGGTAAGTTCTCTAATCTCAATCTCTTCCATTACCTTTCGTAAGTAAGAATTCATGCTAGTAACTCCATAAAACTTGGAGAATAAGAGAGGGTTTTTGGGTTTCTTTCTTGAATAAGTTGTTAATCATAAAACCCTAATTTGTTGGTGGATTAAGCTTGATTAAGCATGGATTTTTTGAGTAGTAACTATATAAACATGATTCTTTCATTATTTGTGAGATTTAAGAGTTAGGGTTTTTACCCAAAATTTGTGGTTTTGCTTGGATTTCGAAATTGGATGAATCCTTGAGTAAATTTAGCAATTGGTTGATGGGTTTTGATCACCTAGTGTTTAATTGGATAATTTGCCCCGAATTTTCTGTTTTACCCTTGTGGGTCCCGTTTTCCCAAATTCTAGGGTTGGTTTTGACCCAATTTGAATGATAGAAATATAGGTATCGATCTTCATGATTTCTAATTTAGATTTTGAATATGAATAGAATTTCTTGATCCTGAGGCTCAGCTGAAAGGAAAGGCTAAGGAGTGATTGTTGGTGTTATTGTTGTTCGGCCATCCAGGTAGGTTATGGCTTACCCTTGGTGAGACTTCGTATAGAGAAGCATATATTTGGATTATATTGTCGGATAAAGCAAGTAGACCTTCGGGTATGAAGTTGGGTTGGATATTGTATTAGCTTGGGCCCTGTTGTGTGATTGGGGCTAGCTACCCCGTTGTGTTGTGATTGATTTATTTGTTGTTCCTGGCTTGATGCCGCATAGTAATAGTAGATATTCGAGACTATTGAGATATCTTGTTCATGATATTGTGGTGCCTCACTTGTTGGCATTGATTACAAGGATAGTGTTCTATATGACTTGCGTAGTCTTTCATGATATTGTTGGTGTACCCATGCTTGGTACTTATGATATTGATCTGATTATTCATGTTGACTCATACATCGCACGCATTCACATCTCTCATTATATATTGTTGATACATTGATGATACTTGATGAAACACTGTGATGAGCTGAGCTCTGTTGCATAAGAGTGATGTGAGTTGTCCGATATTCGATGGTTGTCCCGGAATCATGGATTGTGTGCGAGTGATGTGAGTAGTCCGATATATTCTATGGTTGTCCCGGAATCTTGGATTGTGTGGAGTGATGTGAGAGTCCGATGTTCGATGTTTGATGGTTGTCCCAGAATCGTGGATTGAGTGATTACATGGACTTCGCGGGTCCCCCATGGGTTGTGCTACCGGGACAACAATACTTCCGTCCGGAGTACATGTGTACATAACATCGCATTCTTACATCCTTGCATCGCATTGCATTATGACTTATATTGTGATGATCTGGTGATTTACTTGTGTTGTTTGGTTTCGGATTGGATATATTGATACTTGAGATACTTGGGTTTAGATGCTTCAACCTAGGTGATGACGTGTACATGGTTCTGACTTGTGTTTGACTTATACTTCTTGATTTATCTGCCTATGTTACTTTATTGTCTGAATTATGTTAGCTATACTTTGTCGGCCTATGATACCTACCAGTACTGTGGTTTGTACTGACCTGCACTTGTTGCATTCTTTTATGAATGCAGAATTATAGGTTGGATCTACTTCTGTTTCTCGTGGCTGATAGTCGCCTCGAGAGTTTCTTAGAGTCTATAGGGTGAGCACGAGATGTCCGCCGCCTTGAAGATTCTTCTTATTTATGTCTTATTTCCTATTCCGAGACATATCCGGACTTGATGTATTATTAATATTCCAGACTTGTAGATTTTAGTTAGATGCTTTTGTATGACCAGACTAGATACTGGGGCAGATTTCATTTACTTCCGCATTTTCTTATTTATATTATAATTGTGAGACTTTCGCTATTTTATTTCTTCCGCTATTTTCTATTATTTGTGAATGTTGAGTTAAGGGTTCGCCTACCAAGGTGGGAAAGGTAGGTGGCCGCACAGCTTAGTGAAATTAGGTCGTGACAAGTTAGTATTAGAGCCCTAGGTTACCCGGTCTATAATACAAGAGTGCGTCTAGCAGAGTCTCGTGGATCGGTACGCTGAGCTTCGTACTTATCTACGAGAGGCTATAGGACATTTAGGGAGCTTTGAATTCTTTCATTCTCTCATGTGACTTTATTAAAATTGATATCTAGTCGATTCCAATTGGTATCTGGACCTTCTTATCTTGATCATCCTCAGAAGATGAAAATCCATCCTTAAGTTCTTAGGTGAATGGTTGATCTATGTCGTGTCGTGGTATGGTACGAGATGTGTTATCCTGATTCGGACCCGTGATCCAGTTTATTCACTAGTTATGGCTTGAGGTTTCGATTGTGTGGAGTCGCGATTAGACTCGGTTATTGTGAGAGTTCGTGAGACATGGAAAGATAGTTCAGAGGGTTACAGGGTCTCCATGTTCCAGCGTTGGGTTGCTCGAAAGTGACAAAGTACCATTATGGCTTAACAATAGTGGGTTGCTCGATGATATGAACAATTTGACTTTAGCTTCGTCAAGACTTTATGATGGTGCACGTGACACAGGTGTACCAATGGTGGATCAATGATTCAGCAGCGGTAGAGTATTAGATTTCCGTATGTGAGAACAAGTGTAAGTTTGGTGATGACATCGAATGTGGACAACGTATTATGATCGCGTGCATTAAAGAAAAGAAGTTGACAATAAGGACATGAAGGAAGACTTTGGTGGAAAACACGTAGCGAAGCAAGACTTCTTAGAGTATCTTGGACATGAGTACTTTTTAAGAGATTAGGAAGGGAAAAATCGGTATCTGGCATGGTTGTCGGGATAAGGTTGTGACTGGTGCAAAAAGTTACTCTTGATATGAGCTCGATGATGTTAAAAGACTGCTCGGTTATTAAGTGAATGCTATGGACACATTGTTTGATCGGTAAATTGACTAGGTTGTAGATTTCTGAGGAGTTAGTAATCGTCTGATGGAAATGACTTCAAATAAGGGCGTATGTGATGAGTTAATGACTTAAGGAGTTACTGGTTATTTCACCTAGATTTGAGGAAATTGGATATTGTTTGGAGGGTTTGTTTGGCTTAGAGGGATGATTAGTATAGAGGATCGAGTAGAATTAAGCGTTTGTTGGTTGATAGTGATAAAAGTGTTTTGAAATGAAATACTGGAACTAAAGGATTACAATGAGGCATCTTGCTATTAGGTTCAGAAGATTAAGGTTTGTGAGAGCTTGGTTGCGATTGTACAGTGTAGAGTGGGCTTGAGAGTTTATGGATGAGTTGGTATGTTTGGTTATGTCATAGACTAATAAAGGTCAGTGGTGGACTAAGGTTGGGAACCTTGTTTTCATTGTGTAACAATGGCTAGATCCCTTTACTAGTAGTGTTATTACTCGGCTTAGGTAATTGAATAAAAAGGGATAATCGTGCAAGTGGTTAGAGGTATTCAGATTCGATAGTTGAGGTGATTCTGCGAAGACTAGTAATGTTAAGGATTTGAGTAAGGGATTAGTAAACCTGGATATTTGAAAAGGTAGATCGATGATAGGTTGACTGAGTTAAGTTCGGGTTAACATTTCAGAAATTGAGTAAGGCAATTCGGGCAAAGAAGCTCCAGTAAGATACATAAGGATATTAGTAATACTGTTGTGCGATACCCTGGACATAAAGAGTGTTCAATTTCGAGTTGTAAGCGTTAAGAAAACTCTAATGTGCAGAGTGTGTGGTATGACCCTATCTCCCGGATTGATTCAGCTAGCTTGCAGAACTTATGATTATGCGGTATTCGATTGAGTAGATTCGAGGATTGACTACGGTATTCATGATCGTGAATTGATTATAAATTAGGAAATTGACGAGTTAAGGAAAGGTATAGTTGATTGTGAATCGAGATTTCTTGGGCCAGTATGGATCGTGGTGTCATTTCCCTGCACATTCCAGTTGAGATGTGATTGTTGCTTGATCTTAAGAAGGAATTCTGCAGGAATGGACTATGTGATATGACAGAGTTCTGTGAGGTTCGTGAGCAACGACTAGTGAGAAGCAAATTTCAGTGGACCGACATATTGAGGCTTATAAGAAATGACTTGGTGGTACACCGTTGGGAAAGTTCGTAAACTTCTACAGTGAATGAGTCGGTGTGCTTTAAGGAAAGGATTGTGGAATTCCTATCAGGTGAGGACCAGAATTATATTTTTGGGAGGAACCTTGCTCGTGGTAATACAGTGTGTTTGCAAGTAATATTGACTGGACAGTTTGGGTAAGAGCTTTTGGTTATTAAAGACTTGGGGGAATTTGCGTGAGATTTCGAGTGGCAGTGTACGATTGGATACCTTTGGGGAATTTACGAGCATATCGAGGTGATACTTTGAGAGGTTCGATGGTTATATAATTACTATATGAAGCTTAAGGTGTCACGACCCAACTCCGTAGGCCGCGACACGTGCCCTAGTTGGACACTCATACGTACCTTACCCTAAATTGGCAAAATATTAAAGACAAACAGAAATAATAATTTAACAAGGACAAGTGGGTATGCCGCGCGAAGGCCGATAAGGCCGTCACAAACATAGATAAACTCTAAACGTACGCAAATCTCGCGAAACATATACAACCCACACCACATGTCTACGTACCTCACGAACAAAACATAATCATATGACGGGACGGGGCCCCGCCGTACCCGAATAAATACGTACATATGTAGTAGAAAACTTCATATCAAATATGGGCTCGGACAAAGGAGCACTTCAACACCGAGCGTATGACCTAAGCGACGGATCCTCAAACCAAGGTCGTCACCACCGCGCGGCACGAAACGCGACCCCCCCCCGAAAGGGGGTCGCACGGAAAATGTACCGAATATGTAAAGCGAGAAAATGTAATAAACAAAACTAAAATCGAACGAGAATGTGCAGAAAACGAACGAGATGCATAGCTAATCAAAATGCGTACCGAGATCATACGTAATGCATACGCGTAAAACATATGCAAAAGCGGCCCCGCTGGGACTCGGTGAACGAGCAAAGGCGCTCCCCTTCGTCCCGCGCCAAACACATCATACTTCGAGAGAGTATCTCCGAAACAAATCATAACATACCAAGTGGCCACATCACATAACATAATCGGATATCGAATATATGTACATGGCACATCATACTTCGGACCCATGTACATGTCATACCACGCCCCCTCACACCGAGGCATGGCGAACAATGCGTAGACATACGCTTGAGAACATATCCTGGCCCGGCTCGATGGGGAAACATTGGGGCATCCACGAGTGGAGTAGTGAGAAACTAATGCAATAAAAATACCATAAAAATTTTCGCAGAGACTCAACGAGGCATATCGGATAACGAATCAAGTCAATGAAATCGAACCGAGTCATAGTACGTACCTTTCGGACATCACGGCGGATTATGTCAAACAGAACTTTCAGAGTCGAAGTACATATCAAAACGCTTCATAGGACTTAATGGAATATTTAAAATGATTTTTGTTTAGTAGCTAAAACATTTCTTAAAGCCGCTCGAAGACAAATCGTAAGTACAAAAGAGTAAAATCAGAAATAAGGGGCCACCTCGGTCAATTGAGGTGGCGGACGTAAATTTTAATCATTGGGCTTCATAAAGTTATTTAGGAAAGTTTCGAAGCGATTCGGGTTCATTTGCAAGAAATACGAAGGTTGAAGCGTTCTTATATCCAAAAACAAGCTTCATGATTCAATTATACTGAATGAATAGTATTTAAAGTCAAACTCGAATTCCTAGGAGCAGAATTATCCCCGAAGGTCTGTTTTCGGCCTAATAGGTCTAGGACGTGCCAAACAAAGAATAGGGGTAGCTTTACATACCTTTCTTGTCCCTTGCACTTGCCAAAACTTCAATCCCGTTTCGTCAGAAATCTGCAAATGGTCATCTTTACCTAGTTACTATTCATGCAAGCTAACATTTCAATCTTTGGTTTCTATCTGGCTACCGAAATTTCGGCAGCACTTCCCCTATAAATATGCCACCCCGAGAATTAAACTCGGCCAATTACATCAACACAATACCAACCAAACATTCTAACAACATTACCATTCAATTCAAAATACATCATAATGCCAATAACTCTTATCCAAATATTTCAACAACATTCCAAATGTTCAATTCAACTTCATATATTCAAACTAACATCAATACTTACATGTTCAAGTAGCAATCCGCGGCCATTCAAATACGATTTAAGAACGTTCCAAGAGATCCATACAATATTCAAAACAACTCAACAATAAGTCACCTTGCCCGAAATCCATCAACTACACTAGGGATCTCAACAACACATTTTCTCTTTAAATTCATAAACTACATCAACAAACCATACCTTAACATCATTATTCATGCAAATTCAAGAAACCACATTAAAGCCATATTAATTCTTAAATCAGCCCACACGGTTTTAGCTTCAACTTGGGATCATTAAACTTCATTTTTACATCATATAAAGCATGACGACAACAACCAAAACACCAAATAACATTAGCTCATTTCATGCACTCCAAGCAGCCCCTATTCGGCCACTCCACAACATGCAACACTCCATGAGTTTCTTTCATTTTCCACATATCACAACAACACATAAACATGTTGAATTCAATTTCTCTCCATTCCTACACAATATACATATTTGCACGGCCACACATACATTTTTCGGCCACAACCTCAACTTCAATATTCCATGATTTTTCATTCATTTCCATACTTCACAACACATACAAATCATCTATAACATATAGAAAATAAGATTAGAACTCACCTTCTTCCTCCTCTCTTCATTCGGCTAAGGCAAGGATTTGCTAGAACAAGAACTTTGCTTGATTCAACAACTACTTCATGTTGTTTAGCACCTTCCAAAGAGTGGAAAACATGGAAGAAAATAATTTTTTGTGGTGAAATCTCCATGGCCAAATTCGGCCAGCCCCTTGAACCGAACAGCCCCTTTTTTTTCTCCATGTTTCTTCATTTTTCTAGAGCTTGGAAGATGACTAAATAATGCTAATTCATCTTATAATATAAGTGTGTCATGGTCCACAAGTCATGTGCAAGTCACATGGATTTTAATTTCATGAAAATTAACTCTCCAATTCTTCACTTTTGGCTCCATATTTCATGAAACACTAGTCTCCATAATTTCACTTTCAACCCCACGTTTTTCTTAATATCCCATTCCAACAAAATAACAAACAACTTACGCTTTAAAACAAAATCGTGGTTAAAATCTTTCACTTCACATCCCGGAAAGCCTCTTGTCCTTAACTTTCCGCAACTAGTCCGGAATGTCCCGACGTACAAAAGTGCGGGATATAACATAAGGTATGCACCGAAAAGTTCGGGGTTGTTACACCTCAAATTTTTTTTCGTTAACGTACAGTGAATAGACTAACGAAGGTTACGATGTATACGATGTTTTGATAAGTGAGAAATGACATTTGATGATTCTAATCGAGATTTCAAGGACATTCGAGGTAGGATAAGAAAGTTGTTAAGGAAAGCAAGGTATGTATGGTGTGTCGGGCAAGATTTACGAGTATTGAATTAATGATGGCTTAATGACATTTTGGAGAAGCGCTATAACTTCCCTTAGATTGTTAATGAAGTGTTAAACAAGTGTTAAGAAGGTTCCATAAGGATTGGAGATCAAGCGGGGTGACAAGAACAAGTTTCGGGAAGTTGTAGATTGTATGGTCCTTTATATGGACCGTATAACAGATACGGCCCGTATATCTGACCGTATAACTTGCCCCCGAATTGGGGTCTTCACGGAACCATTATACGGTCACACATACGACCGTATAAGTTATACGCACCGTATGTGTGCCCGTATAACTTGGTCGGGATAGATTTTTAAGTTTAAATAAGGGACCCAAGTTTATTTCTCTCATTTCTCATTTTCTCTCCAACACTCTCCACACCTCAAGAAACCTCTAGAACTCCCTCCACACTCCATATACAAGAATCCAAGAGAAATTGATGATCAACTTCATCAAACCAACAAAATCAAGTGTAGGAGACACATTAAAGCTCATCCAAGTCAAGAAATCCCATTGGAAGTGAATTAGGGTTTTGGTGCAAGAAGAGTATTTCCACTCAAGGCTTGTTCCTACACTATCTAAGGTGAGTTTTATGGTATTTTCATGTTGTTTAAGGTATTGAGAAGTTGAGACACTTGGATTGTAGAAGGAAATGGGAAATGGGTCATGAATGTAAGAATAGTGTCATTGTTGAGTAGAGGCTTGGATTGAGTTATGATTATTGATATGTTGTGAATGTAAGTATGTTATGAATGACATTTAGAACATGGGATAAGCATTATATGTGAGAAAACGCAATAGTAAACTATGACCATGATTATGGAGGAATTGAAGTGAAATTGTGAAATGTGAATAACGTAGATGAATGATGATTGTTGCTTATAATATTGTGAGTGTTGTTATGGATGTTTGGGAGTTGATATGTGACGTGAGGAAAGTTGTATAAACAAAGGAGATGCTGCCCGATTTTCTCTAGCTTTAGTAAGCACGTTCTTATAATCGATTAGCTAATGTTAATACGAACTTTCTTGAAGGTAGAAACGCGAGCATCGAAGGAGAACAATCAAGCGATAGAATTGTTAAACGAAAGAGGTATGTGAGGCTAGTCATTTCTTTCTAAGGCATGAATCTTATGGCATGATTTTTCCTTCTTCTCCATGAATTTTTCCTACATTCCGGAAACTAAGAGTCTATGATCATAAATAGCCATATGAGATAAAGGTAAGGGATACATTGTGAGCACGATCATGATGACGATGAGTCTATGACTATAAGGAGCTACACGTGTATAAGATAAAGAAAAGAGGTAAGACACGAGTATGATAATGAACGATGATGATGAGTTTAAGTCTAAAAAGTCCTAAAGTAAGATATGATGCCTATGAAGTTAATGATTCTAAGTATGGTTCCATTGATGCTTTTACTTGTGTACACTCACCTTAAAACGTTGTTCCCCTCTAGGTGAGATGCGATGATTATGATCACTCCATAATGTAATCGGGGGTCCATGACCACATGTCACCCCGACATCGCCATAGTTGCCTTCAATGTTCTATGTATGCTTTAATGATAGATGTATGGAAATGCCAAGGATAATGTTGATTTCATTTGTGTATTTTTATGTATATGTATGTATGTATGCATAGCATCGAGTCCGGAAGGGCGGAGCACGGATAGCACGAGTCCGGAAGGGTGGCCGGTATGAATAGCACGTCGAGTCCGGAAGAAGTGAGTACGGATAGCATCGAGTCTAGAAGGGCCGAGTACGGATAGCATCGAGTCTGGAAGGGCCGGTACGGATACTATCGAGTCTGGGAGGGCGAGGCGGTGATACCCGGCCCATATGGCCGTGTACGTGGATGTCTTGTATTGTAAGTTATTGTATGTGTAAGCAGGTGAATGTAACAAATGTATCTCTAAGAGAATAAAGGGGTAAGTACGTATGACGAATGCTAAAAAGTATTATGAGAAATGAACGGTTATTTTATCTTACGCTATTTCTCGTACTCTTATCATGTTATTATCCATACCTTACATACTCGGTACATTGCTCGTGCGACGTCCATTTCTTTGACGTGTTCATGCCCACGGGTAGGGGGAGACGACCAGTTCATAGAAGCTTCTAGCGGATTTGAGGCACTCGGTTGTTAGGAGGTACCATTGATTGATTATTTTGTGTAAATATATGTTTTGGGCACGACGGGGTCCTGTCCTGTCCATATGTCTAGTACTCTAGTAGAGGATCGTAGATACATATGTGTGGGTAGTATTGTTATATCCCGTATTTTTATACGACAGATTATTCGTAAGCTAATCGGCATAAGTCCAAGGACAAGATTATTTATGGATATGAGACAAGGACTTTTAACATCCAATTTTGTTTTAATGCACAAGTTGCTTATAAATTTTAATTGGTGTGGAAATATTTATGAAGATTAGAGATTAATTAACCATGATTAGATTATTAAGTGGGATTAAAAGTTTAATTAGTCACTAATTAAGCCATAAGTGGCCGTGTGGGCCCCACCCATGGCATGGCCAAATTTGATTGGCTCAAGCCATGAGTGGGACACATGTCAACCCATGGACATCCTATATATAG